>NW_026108848.1:252500-260000 GCF_024516045.1 Bombus affinis
AGACCCGCCGTCTGCGAATATTATGATTTTATAATAAAACTATAAATGGGAACTTGAGCTTTCGAAAATTAAACTTTGACACGAATATCGAACGAAAAATTACGAATGGAAACCACCCGTAAAGAGAAATGAGATCGAGGCGCTTGCGTGAGGCCGTATACAGAAAGACCCGCCGCCACGATCTCGTATTTTTTTTTTTGCGTCGTGGAGACCGTACAAACGAATAACAAAATCTCTAAAGTGCCTCGTGTCGGAGAGATCATGCTCGCCTATTCTCTTCTATGTTTCGTGGTCTGTGTTGCGTTTGCTCTCCTCCTAGCAACGGGACATCGAAGACTCCTCTTTGGGATCGAACGAAGCGACTAAAACGAGTCGACGAGAGCGAAAGTACGAGTAGCGAGTCGCGCATGTAGAAAGGATACCGACATATCTTCGAAGGTTCTCTTCGAAGATCCATGGATACCTTATGCACGTCGACCTCTCGTCTCTTTCACCGCTCTCGGTCGTTCTCGAAACGTGCTTCCTACCCATAGGGCGTGTGTTCTTCGTATGTCGTTTTGTTCGAAATAACGAAACCACTTGTAACATACTCGTGGATCGGGTAACCTAGAACGAAAACGCATTGCGTGGATGTTGGCCCGCTATGATAATGATAATGATGATGATGACGATGACTATGATGACGATGCGTAGCAACGATTCGTAACTAGTCTAGCCGAAGTTGGTTCAGAGGGGACCGCAGGCTGTCTATCCTCGTTGTCGTGAGTCGCACACCCGTGCCGTCGCTGAAGTTTTTTCAAAGCTCGGCTTCTGGATATTGGGAAGAAAGACCGCGCGAGGTAGATGGATGCGAGTCCCATCGAATTTTTTTATTTTTTAAAAAAACAATCACCTGAACGGAGATGTGTTCTCTTTCGTCGATTTTTCACGCTTTGAGTCGTCGCGATCGCCATCCGTTCGGAGGAGATCGCCGACTTCGAAGCCTCGATGTCGTGAGTCGGACACCCGTGCCGTCGCTAGAGTTTTTTCAAAGCTCGGCTTCTGGATATTGGGAGGAAAGACCGCTCGAGGCCGAGGGTCGCGCGAGTCCCATCGAATCTTTACATCACCCGAACGATGGAGGCGCACGCTCTTTTTCTTGAATAATTGGACGAGAGGAATGCATATCGTATTATATATACACACACACACATATATATATATGGGCTAGCCACCGTGCGTATTTCTTCGCGAGATCGTGTGCTGCACAGAGGATTCAGAATCGGGTGTTATATCCCCGTCGTTTCCTGACGAACGGAGCTTCGATCTCGATGGTTGTTATATATCATAATGTACTTTTCGCCCGGCCGGCGGACGCGCGTATCTTCGCGCGTTCGTCGGATTTCATTTTCGAACGTTTTCGTGTCGTCGATCTTCCGGCGACTTCTGCGCGTCCGATTCCCGTTGGTCGGTCGTGTCGGATCTCGGCTTCGCTCGAACCGAGTATTAAGAGTACATGGAGTACAAGAGTTTTAAAAAATATATGAAAAGATTACCCTGAACGGTGGATCACTTGGCTCGTGGGTCGATGAAGAACGCAGCTAATTGCGCGTCAACGTGTGAACTGCAGGACACATGAACATCGACATTTCGAACGCACATTGCGGTCCACGGATACAATTCCTGGACCACGCCTGGCTGAGGGTTGCTCACGTAAACCTAAGACTGCTTGCGTTGCGTGTCGTTCCTCTCTATCTGTCTCTCTCTGTCCCTTGGTGCCTTCGACAACCCGCCGTCGTTCTTACGATACGTAGAACGTTTCAGAGTCGGAGGAAGCGCACGAAGAAGGATACGAACAAGAGCGGACGCGAGAGAACGTACGCGACGTACGAGCGATTGTTGGACGCTCGTCGGCGTTCGTCGCGGTCGTGTCGAGGCCGTGCAATTCGTACACATGCTCGATATATAAACTATCGTGTTCACGGGAGACACTACGAAACTCTACCTCTGTCTCTCTCTGTCCCTTGGTGCCTTCGACAACCCGCCGTCGTTCTTACGATACGTAGAACGTTTCAGAGTCGGAGGAAGCGCACGAAGAAGGATACGAATAAGAGCGGAGAGAACCGTCACGGACCTGCGTGAGTGCTAGCGGCGTCGTGAGTCGTCCTTTCGTACGACCGCCCGCTTATGCACCGCTTCGTGTCGGTTATCGAATATATTATATATATATATGTCGGGTTGGCGTTACGATTAGAGTTAGGGTTAAGGGCGTAAACGAATCCCTATTGACACTAGACGTGATCACTATGCAATAGAGGAGATATTTACTAGTGCAAACATGACCATGTTGGAATTGGACAAGTAATCGCGATAATTTGATACTCGAGAAGCTAATGACAATGATCTTAGGCTCAATAACGAATCCACGGTCAACGGGATGACGAACTCTACTCTTCTTTAGCGTCTAAGTTGTACTCAATGTTAATGCATGGGGCCATCACTACGTATCCGAGAGTTACTTGAATCGTCGTCGAGATCGTACCGGATAGTAACTCTCCGTCTCGACGATGCCGTCGAGGAAAACTATAATGGGTGGGTCTAAGGACATGAGATCCTCGGATTCGTCAAAGAAAGCTTTCGTTCCAAAGGTGAGGGAAATTAGCGCTGTTGCTAATTGGTCGATCTCCATATCGGCGTTTTGAAAGAGATGCTGGCCGCCCTTGAGGGGAGGTTGTTGACGGGGGCATCGTTCGTGGAAGATAGGCTTCTCCTATCGTCCCGTAGTTGCAACAAGGACTGTTTGTCTAAATGAAGAACTTTGCTTGACTAAATCTTAAGATTTATTGCGGGTCCTCAAGTTAGCTAAACATACTGCGGAGGTATATTGACATCTGGAGATCATCTTACCCGAAGGATAGGATCTGCGTGTGGCGAGCCACGGAACAGAAACCTTTGAAATATTTACTGCCACGTGTCGCTACGGCTATTTCTTTAAAGGAGAGGTATAGAGTTACTCTGTGCCTTTGTTAGATAAAACGTTCATCCCTTGACCGCGGCTACGTTCGGCGACTGGTTGTCGCCTCGAGCCCAAGCTCACTATCATAAACCTCGAACAATCGGAGCGACATTTGTTTAATCTAAATTACGACATTACGGTATTCCCGAGAATCCAAGGAGAGGTTCCGGTGTTTTTCCATCTCCGACACGGCCATTCTGACTATCACACGTCCTCGGGTGCAGCTACAAGATTGAGTCTTTCTAACATTAGGTTCGGTACAATTAGCATGTCTACAATTTAACTTAATATCTAAATAAGCTGAGGGTCCGGTGTAACAACAAAATTTTGTTCGGAGGTTTGACAACAAAAGGAATAGAAGAGCACATGAATTAGTAACGTTGTAATTAGTATTGGTAGTGCTAGTTGCATCCTGTGGGTTATCAGTCGGGTCATAACGGCGAAATGGACCAGTCTCGATTTCGCACCCCAATGGATCTCGTTTTTCTAGATCGCACGACCGCACCAAACTTCGTAACACTATAGCTCATGGTGCGCGTGAACACATCACTTGCCCCTTAGTCGAGCTTCATAACACTATAGCTCATGGTGCGCGTGAACACATCACTTGCCCCTTTACCAAGCTTCATAACTCTATAACTCATGGTGCGCGTGAACACATCACTTGCCCATTTACCAAGCTTCATAACTCTATAGCTCATGGTGCGCGTGAACACATCACTTGCCCATTTACCAAGCTTCATAACTCTATAGCTCATGGTGCGCGTGAACACATCACTTGCCCATTTACCAAGCTTCATAACGTACTCCGTAAGGTGCTACGGTCTTTGTGCTAAGGATCTTCCGAGATCGAGGTGCTCATGTCGTCGTGGTCACTGTTATTGCCGTCACTACCGACGTCCAACTCAGCGGGAACGCGACTGTCCGGCATTTTTCTTAATCTGTCGTGACTGTTTTTATACGATCGTTTGCCGTCTAGCGTTTTTAAAATATATCTATCTCGTTCCAAAATCTCGGTTATTACGAATGGACCCTTGAATTTTGGCTCTAGCTTGGTTTGGTTTCTTTTCTCATTTTTTGCGTAGTACGAAATCGCCGAGGTTAAACCTAACCACTTTAGCTTTGTTTCTATCAAAACTTTCTTTGTTGTACTGGGCTTTACTCTCTATGTTCTATACAGCCTGCTGTCTTACATCAGGGATATCGACTTCCTTTTCTTCGATATTGTCGGGTAGTAATAGGTCGTACGGTCTCGCTGTTCTACCGATTAGTAGTTGTAAAGGGCTCGAATTAGTCACGCGGTTGGTGGTGCAGTTCAACGCTAGCTGTATTTCCCCAATCGCGTCTTGCCACGGCCGCCCGGTCGTTTCTACTGTCGTGAACGTATTTTCAATGTACGCATAACACGCTCTACCTGTCTATTGGCTCTATCATCGGTCGCTGTCGGGTGAACTTTAATTCGTTTGCTTTCGCAGAATTCTCGAAATTCATTACCTTTAGAACATCTTTCCTGATCTGCTATTATCCGGCAGGGACTTCCGAATAAAATATAGCGGGTTTAAGCGCTTTAATGGTGTTACGGAAATCTATCTTACGAGTACGATGCAGGTATACGAATTTAGTGAACACATCGATCAAAACAATGACGTACTCCTTTGAATCGCTTTTACCACTCAACTTGCCTGTTATGTCCATGTGGACCGTATGCCAGGGTATGCTGGTCTTAGGTATAGGATGTAGTTCGGCTTGTATCTTACCTGAACTAGCTTTCGAAACTTGACAAGCATGACAGTTCTTAATGAATCGGCGAACGTACTTCGCCATCCCTTCGAACCAGTAATACTCGTACAGTCTCTCGAGCGTTTTCTCCCAACCTAAGTGCATAATTGACTGGTGCACATAGTTAATAACAGACTATCTAAAACCTCTTAGGACTATAGGTAAACAGAGAGTCCTGCCTTTTCTTTGTATCCTACGGTAAAGAGTACCGGACCGTAATTCGTATGTATTCGCGATGTCTTCCGCGAGCTCATCGTTTTGCAATTTCTTGACGATTCCCAAGGTTTGAGAATCACGACGTTGTTCGGCTAATCGCCAGTATTCCGATATTTCGGCCAGATTGATTTCTTTCTCCGCAATTTTATCAATTTTACGGTGGTCTAAATCTACGGGGTTTCGCGAGCAGAAATCTACGTGGGCTGTCCGTTTACTTTCCAGATACATAATGTCAAAAAACAAAAGTCTGCAAGTAGGCCCATCACCGATGGTCCCTGTCATTTAAATGTACTTTGTTACTCGACGCTTTCGACGAGTCGCAATCCGTGACGACAAGAAATTCCCGCCCATGTAGATAGTGACGGAAACGCTCGACTGCGTTTACGACTGCTAACGTCTCTAGTTCGTAGGAATTATACCTAGATTCTGCGAGGGTAGTTCTTTTACTGTAATACTCTATTACTTTGCCTTTACCTTCGACTTGATGCGTCAAAATCGCCCCGTAACTCTCTCCGAGCTAGCGTCAGTATGTAGTTCTATCGGGTAATTGGGGTCGAATATCATTAACACCGGCGCGTCGGTCAGGGCGGAAACTGCCTGTTGTCTTATTTTCTCGTGCCTATCTGTCCAAGTTATATTTCTGTTATTCGAGATGAGCGCATACAGGGGTTTCATTACCTGTGAGAATTTAGGGATGAACTTTCGGAAGTACGAAGCTAACCCTCTGAACTGCCTGAACTGTGTGACGGCTGTTGGCACAGGAAAAAGCTTAAGGTGTGTATTTTACCCGGGTTCGGACGAACTTCTTCGTTATGAATTACATATCTCAAACAGAGCACCGATGTCTTTAGAAAAGAACAGTTCGCAATGTTAACAGAGAATCCTGCTTTCACGAGGGTATCTAATACGGTGTTCAATCTTCCTAAAGCTTGATCTATCGAGTCGGCAATAATTAGAACGTTATCGAAATAAATAACAACGTACGAATGAGCGAGGTCGCCTAGGGCCTTGCGAATGGCCCTCCGAAAGACGGACGGCGCAATTTTTCAGTTCAAACGGCATCGTTATCTACTCATATTGTCTGTCGGGAGTAACGAACGCTGTATACTCCGCTGAATTAGGATAAGTAGGAATTTGGTGAAACCCGCTGGCCATATCCAGGCTAATAAAATATCTCGCCTCTTGCAATCTCGCGACTTGATCCGCAATAAGGAGTAAAGGGTACCGATCCGCGACGGTACTTTGATTTAGTTCTCGGGGATCCACTCATAATCTATCTGAGCCGTGTTCTTCTTCACGAGTTACGTAGGGCTCGCGAATGGCGAATTACTAGGCCTTATGATCTTTGCTTTAATTAAAACGCTTATTTTCTCACGTACCGCTCTTCGGTCCTCCTCGCTAAATCTATAAGGACTTCCTCGTACGGTGATGTTAGGATCAATTAATCGTATTTCTAACCGGCCTGTATTTACGCGAATACGTAAGGAATCCGTAACGAATGAATCTTTGAATTTGTCGAGAAGAGAAATTGATCGACTTTTATTATTACCATGTACATCAATGTCAGCTTCATTAACGACGATCTCGTTTGCAGTGGTTTCCTTACAGACATTAATTATTTTTGTTTTACACATAGCGAGGCTATTTTGTGTAATGTTACGTCAAAACCCAGACTTAGAGTTCCACAACTAATCGCGATATCATATTTTAGATAACTATCAGCAAGGACATGAGAAATTATCTTCGATGTAAAAATCATTAATACACACGATGAACAAATGGGAGGCGTATGTTTAATACAAGTATTTCCTGCTCCTCGCATTACTAATATGTCAGTCATTCTTTTGCCAGAAATCTCGAGGTCACGGACTCTTTAATTAGTGAACGCTCGTCTCCCGAATCGGAGTAAAAATGGAAACGACTCACCCAGATGACTTGATCTACCCGATGATGCTTCCAGTACGTAGAAGTCGACTCGCCACTCGTTATTGAAATTATGGTTTTCTTTCATAATCAGGTTAACAGTTACGCCCCGTGCAGCGGGGTCGGAACGTGCGATTTTAAGGGTTAAAACGTGGTAGCGAAAACTTGTTAGGTTTCACACTCGATTTTGCACTAGCGACTGGGTTACTCGCGCACGATGGTCGTAAGTTCTAGCACTGTTATAATCGGCACTGATCCCACTTCTGATGTCGGGTTGGCGTTACGATTAGAGTTAGGGTTAAGGGCGTAAACGAATCCCTATTGACACTAGACGTGATCACTATGCAATAGAGGAGATATTTACTAGTGCAAACATGACCATGTTGGAATTGGACAAGTAATCGCGATAATTTGATACTCGAGAAGCTAATGACAATGATCTTAGGCTCAATAACGAATCCACGGTCAACGGGATGACGAACTCTACTCTTCTTTAGCGTCTAAGTTGTACTCAATGTTAATGCATGGGGCCATCACTACGTATCCGAGAGTTACTTGAATCGTCGTCGAGATCGTACCGGATAGTA
>NW_026108848.1:265000-302500 GCF_024516045.1 Bombus affinis
TCGGGGACTGGCAGGATTTTGGTCTTGCCTGCCCAAGTCACACTCCTACCTCCTCGGGGTACCGCCGGTAACATGCGCATGTCCACATCAGCGAGGGGTGTACTCCCCCGGATGTGGCGGCGCATGGCTAAACGGAGTGTGGCGATGAAGGAGCGAAAGACAACATCTTAAACGGTCCTCCGTAACGGCTATTTGGAGCCGTGAATAATGGAGCCCATAGTAAAGTAAACTTGGAACTCGTTCCTTCACTCAGTTGACGACCGGAACGACCAAGGACAACGATTTGGCTTACAATTGGAACACTATATCGATTTCAAAATTTATTATAAAATTCGATGTTAACATGAATAGTGCCTCGGACGCAGCGCCTCTCAGTCCCGGAGGCGCTGTGGCGGATTTATCCGCTCCAGAGGGGACTACGGATAACGACCAAGCTACGTCCCCGGCTATGAGTTTAATCACTGTGCCGCTCGTGGGCAATCGGGTTACCTGTCCAGTATGTGAGAAAAGGGAAATTAACCTTTTCTTCCTAAATCTGTCGGATCTGGATAGGCATTTAACACAACACCACCCGGATGCCCCGATCTTTTGGTCTTGTATTAACTGCGCGAAATGCTTCCCAAAGCTTCATGGGGCTAGATGCCACATACCTAAGTGTGGTGGCGCTAGCAGCCAGGCCTCCATGACAGGAGAGTTTCAGTGCGAGGCCTGTCCCATGAGCTTTGGATCGCGCAGAGGGCTATCCACCCACGAACGGCATGCGCACCCTGCCGTTAGAAATATTAAAAGAAGGGGAGCGGACCCCCCAGAAGAAAATACTAAAACTTGGAAAGTAGAAGAGGTAGCACGCTTGAAGGGGCTTTGGGAAATATTTAAAAACCATAAACATCCCAATAAAGAAATTAGTAAATTCCTCACCACAAAAACGATCGACCAAATAAAGTATCAAAGAAAAAAATTAAATTTAATTGGTGAGGAAAGCCCCCAAGATGCTACCTCACTGGCAACAGAGGGAGGGTGCGATCTCGTTAGTTCAGGCAATGCCAGCTTTGGCTCGCCTGTAGGCCGCAACGAGAGCGAGCTTGCCCAAGAGTGGAAGCTCTTACTTAAAGATGAAATTAGTAAGCCAACCGAGGTGCCCCCTATTTTAAAGGAGGTTTACAGTCGGTTGATGTCAATCTGGGATGAGTACCAAGATGATCGAGAATCCCTAACGGAGAGACTCGATCACTTTATACGCACAGCTCTATACGAGCTTATAAATAAACTTAAAAACCAACTGGATAAAAAGAAAACTAAAAGACCAAGAGCAGCCAAAAATTCTAAAAGAAACAATAGAAACTCCAGGAAGCGATTCTCATACGCTCGTTGCCAGGAGTTGTTCCATGAGTGCCCAAGGAGACTGGCTGATGCCGTGGTCAATAATGATCAGGCATATCTCGAACCAGCCAGGCAACCTCCCGGATCTGAGGAAGTGAGGGGGCTTTACGATAAGCTGTGGGGACAAGTGGGTACCACATATGTCCCGATTCCAGTTACGAGGGCCCCCAAACTATCCCTATCCGAGATCTTCCCGCCGATAACGGCTGAGGATGTGGGGGAGAGAATCGGCAAAATTAGAAAGAAAGCTGCAGCAGGACCGGATGGATTGCAAAGTGATCATTTAACCATCCCCGGCCTGCCTATCATAATGGCAAAAATTTACAATATACTATTATATTACTCTTATTTTCCCTCCGTATGGAAGGAGAATAGAACAACTCTCATTCCTAAATTAAATAAGCCAAGCAGCTCGGTCGAGAACTGGAGACCCATTACTATTAGTCCGATTTTAGGCCGAATCTTCTCCTCCATTATCGACGGGAGGATAAGAAAAGGCGCTGTATTGAATATGAGACAAAAGGGCTTTACATCCGAAAACGGATGTAAAATTAATATCGAATTGTTTAATTCAGCCCTAAACTATAGCAAAATAAATAGCGGTGGGATATTCACTATTGTGGATATCTCAAAAGCTTTCGATACAGTGCCTCATGTAGCTTTAAAACCTTGTCTGGCAAAAAAGGGTGTGCCCGCCCCTATCGTCGACTTAATTGACGAAATGTATAATAATATCAAAACTACTATTAAAACTAAAGATGGCGGGGTCGAGATCATGATCCGCCGAGGAGTTAAGCAAGGCGACCCCCTATCGCCCTTACTTTTTAATTTATGCCTAGAGCCACTGCTGGATGAAATTGAGACACAAACTAGTGGAATCAATGTTAGTCAGAATCGAAAAGTCTCAGTTCTGGCCTTCGCTGACGATATTGTATTACTTGGAGCGGACGCGAGGGAAGCGCAACACCAAGTAGACATCCTTGCCGACTATTTGTTAAGCCTCCAAATGAATCTCTCAATTGAAAAATGCCAAACCTTCGAGGTTGTGGCCAAAAAAGATACCTGGTTCATTAAAGAACCAGGACTTAAATTCGGGAATCAATCAATGCCCAATGTAGATCCCGATGAGGCTTTCAAATACCTGGGCGCCAAAATCGGTCCCTGGAAAGGCGTCCATTGTGGTGTTATTGTTCCAGAACTTCTGAGCGTGGTGAAAAGGGTGAGGAAACTCTCCCTTAAGCCGGGCCAGAAGCTGGAACTTCTAACTAAATACATCTTCCCTCGCTATATTTACCATCTACTTGTAAGTCCGCCAAGTGATACCGTGCTCAAACTACTAGACAGCGAGGTCAGACAGGAAATTAAAATTATTCTACACCTCATGCCTTCCACTGCCACAGGCTTCTTTTACACTCCAAAGGCCTGTGGAGGATTGGGAATACCGAGATTTGAACACATAATCAAACTCGGTATCCTAAAAAGTGCAATAAAGATCGCTAACTCGATCGATCCAGCAGTCGCTGGCCTTATCGACGAAGCAGCCAATAAAAAGCTAAAGCAAACGGCCAACTCCTTGCGGATCAATTGGCCAGCCTCCTTGGAGGATATTGAGAAAGCTCGCAAACGTTTAAGGAAAGAGCATATCAGCCAATGGGCTGATCTAAAATGCCAGGGACAAGGCGTCCCTGATTTCATTAAAAACCATACTGGCAACTTGTGGCTTGAGGACCATAGTCTGCTCAAGCCATCGAGACTCATCGATGCCCTTCGATTGAGAACTAACACCTTTGGTACAAGATCGGTGCTGGCACGGGCCGACAAAAACATTGATATAACATGTCGAAGATGTAGAGCCCAGCCCGAGACCCTTGGACACATACTTGGGCTGTGTCAGCACACCAAAGGCTTAAGAATCAAGAGGCACGACGAGGTCAAATCTCTCCTTGAAGAAAAATTGAAAAATAACAAAAAGAATGAAGTATTTGTAGAGCCGACGATTAAGGCCGAGGGCAGTTTATTCAAACCGGACCTCGTAATCAAAAACGGGGAAAGGGTTCTCGTGGTCGACGTAACTGTCCGCTACGAGAACAAAAACTACCTGGCCTTAGCCGAAAAAGAGAAAGTAGAAAAGTATCGGCCATGCCTAAGGGCATTAAAGGAAATATTTAACGCCAAAGGAGGAGAGATTCTCCCGGTGGTCTTGGGCAGTAGAGGCACTATCACGCCTAATACTGAAAAAGTCCTCAAGCGGTTGGGAATCGCCAACAACGAGATCAAGACAATGCTTTTAAATGTATTAAGAAGCTCAATAGAGCTGTGCAATATATTTATCGATGATTAAAAACTCGAAACGATTATTAACCAAAAAAGAAATAAACATCCCAGATATGTCTACGTCTTACATGTTATTTATTTATTTATTTACTCAATACTCAAATTGTACATATGAAATTATTTTATTATTATTTATTATATACACAAATCTTCGTTTGTCCGTTGTCAAGTGTTACCAGAAATTGTTCAATCAATTGAGGTAACATAAAATTTTAGAACCTTACGAGGGGGTACCTCGGAAGTGTGTACTTGTAATAAGACATAGATTGTAGCCAAATGCCTCGTCATCTAATTAGTGACGCGCATGAATGGATTAACGAGATTCCCTCTGTCCCTATCTACTACTAGTTTCCAAGATGGCGGCAAGTGGGACGGACGCGTGCACGTCGCTCCGCAGTCTATAAACGAAAAAACCGGGCAAATTAAAAAGTTCGGGCGTAAAAATTAATTTAAAGCAAAGTGGGAGTGCCGAGGAAAACGTGTAGTTAAAAGAATCGTGGAGATCGCCGAATTCAGAGCGAAAAAAGCTAATGTAAATCGCCACGTGCGAAAAGTGAGGTTAGCTGACGCGACGGATAGGAAAAACCGAAAAATCAAAGATCTCGGGAGCGAAAAATAATTCAATAGGCAGAGTTAGTGCTTAAAATAAAGTGCATGCAAAAATATTAGTGGAGATTTCCGCAATAAGCGCGGAAAAAGCAAAGAAAGTGCCGCGTGTGCGAAGCGAGGTTAGGCCACGTGGCGGACAAAAACGCGTAAATCGAAGATCTCGGGCACGAAACTAAAATAATAGGTAGTGCGAGTGCTAAAAAACATAGTGCACACCGAAAGCTTAGTGAAAATTGCCGCAATAAGCGCGGAAAAACAAAAGAAAGTGCCGCGTGCGCGAAGTGAGGTTAGGCCACGTGGCGGACAAAAACGCGAAAATCGAAGATCTCGGGCACGAAAACTAAAATAATAGATAGTGCGAGTGCTAAAAACATAGTGCACACCGAAAGTTTAGTGGAAATTGCCGCAATAAGCGCGAGAAAAGCAAAACAAAGTGCCACGTGCGGGAGGATAGGTTAGCGGACGCGCGGCAGCCATCTTGGGTCGAGCGACCGAAGCGCCGCCGCCCGGGCATCTTGGGAACCAAGAGCACGCTGCTAGGCGGCAAATTCAAATTCAAATTCAAACCCAGGGGTTTTGAACTGTGAAGAGCACGCCGCCGGACTCAGCGCGGGAGTGCTCGCGGGAACAAAGCGCCAACTGAAAGTCCGCGAGGGGGATTCAATACGCCGCTGGACATAGCCACCGGGAAGCGAACAGCCGCAGCGGCAGCCGAAAGAAGCGGCAAGGAGCCGGTGATGCCGACGCTAGGGCACTCGTCGCCAGGCGCAGAGGCCAGAGTGGTCCTCCAACCCCTGAGGAAACAGATGGAAAAGAACGAGGCCACTTCAAGCCCGAGGATACCAGAGAAGACGATGAGAGCAAGCCTGGGGAGAAACAACCCCCCCAGAGATGAGGAGAGATTGGCCGGGGAGGATAAGCGGCAAGTGCCCGATATAAAGGCACAGGCCAGTGACATAGAGAGGAAGGTCACGGCGTTCTGCTTAGACTCGGCCAGGAAAATAAACAAGGAACACGCCGCAGTAATCCTACGGCACTTCAAAGAAATGAGGGGCATTGTTGACGAGCTACTGCTCCATAATAGCTACCTGACAGGCAGGCTAGAGCAGAGTGCCGGAGATGAGAAGAATAAGGAAACGGCGATAATGAACGCCGTCAACAAAGCAACCAGGCGGCTAGAAACAGCCGTCTTGAGAACGACGCAGCAGGAACAGAGGGAACCGACATATGCCGAAAAAGTAAAGATAACGAGCAACAAGGTCGAGCAGACGGCGGTCAAGCCGCCCAAAAATGTGGTCATAATTCGACCGGAAAGAGAAGGCGGCGAGATTCAAACGAGCGAAGAAGCACTTGACGCGGTGTTCACCCTAGTGAATCCCCGCAAGAGAGGAATCCAAGTTACGGCCGTCCGGAAAATAAAGGGAAACGGCCTAGCCGTTGAGACGACGAAGCCGGAGAGCCTAAAAGAGTTCACCGAGAACTCGAAACTAAAGGAGGCTGGACTAAAAGCTAGCACGCCGCAGCGGAGACCCCCCAGGATGATCATCTACGACGTCCCGAGGGACATTCCAGAGAAGGAGATCCTGGCCTGCATGAGGAAGCAGAACCAAGAAAGACTAAATGAGGACGACGTTGCAGCCATCAAGTTCTGCTTCAGGACCGGCAGAAAGGATCAAGAGGAGACGAACTGGGTCATCGAAGTGCCCCCCCAGGTAAGGGAGAAACTATTGAAAGGTAAGATCTTCCTCTCATGGAATGCCTGCAAAGTTAAAGATTACATAGCAATTAGTCGCTGCTACAAGTGTCAAGGATACGGACACGTGGCAAAATATTGCCGCGTTAACTACGAAATCTGCGCGCACTGTGCAGAAAGTGGGCACAGCACTAAAGAGTGCAAAGATAAGGATGGGCACGCCACCTGCGTAAACTGCAAGAGAGCAGGGAGGAAGGGCGACCACGCAGCTTCCAACGCGAAATGCCCAATGTATACGAAAGCCTTGGAAGCAATAATAGCAAGGACGCAATATGTATAAAGAGCAACGCAGGGACAGAAGAGGACTTGGGAGGAAAAGGGAAATAAGGATCCTGCAGCACAACATGCAGCGATCCAAAACAACTCCTTATGAGATCCGGACGCAAATGGACGCCGATGGGGATGACATAATATTAATGCAAGAACCATACAGCGTCGATGGGAAAATACCCGGATTCGGCACAGGAGTCGCGATCGCCTGCAGAGGGTCGAAGCACAACCCGCCAATGGCGGCCGTAGGGATAAAATCAGAGACCCTAACGCCCCTCGAGGTCGCCGAACTCTGCACAACACACTGTTCCTGCGTGCAGATAAGCGACGGGGAAACAGAGGTGTACGCGGCAAGCCTGTACTTTCCGCCGACAGGAAACATCGAGGTCGGCGTGCAACAGTTGGAGAAGGTACTACGGTGTCTCAGAGGCAAGAGGATCATCATCGGCCTGGATGCGAACGCAAAATCACCGCTGTGGTGCAGCAGGAGCACCGACGACAGAGGCGAGGCCCTAGAGGCAGTCATAGCGCAGTACGGTCTCCATGTCCTGAATCAACCAGGACAACCCCACACGTTTGAAACAACTCGAGGGCGATCAAACATAGACGTGACGATGGCGAGCCCAGAGGCAATACTCCTTGTAAAGGGCTGGAGGATACGCGAAGATGGTACCTCCAGTGACCACCGGATACTGGAGACGCTCCTCGACTTCGGGACGAGAAGCACCACACCGCAGCTTCAGGAAAGACGCTATAACACGCGAAAAGCCAACTGGGAGGTATTTCAGAGTGCCCTCACAGAGAAAATGGAGGCACTCAAAGAAACAACCCTCCAGCAGGCAGAGGACGTCGAAAGAATGGCCGGGCAACTCCAGGCAACCCTGATAGGTGCCTGCGACACCGCCATCCCAAAGAAGAAATGGTACTACAGGTCAGTACCCTGGTGGACGCCCGAGCTCACCAGAGCAAAGAGAAACACCTACCAGGCGAGAAGAAGGTATCAGGGGGCCAGGGACCCCGCTACGAGGGAGCAGGAGAAGCTGCGGTACAGGTCAACACGAAAGGAGTATAAGAGGATGCTGGCAAGAGCAAAAATCCAGAGCTGGCAGGACTTCGTCACCAAAGAGGGTAACAGGGAACCTTGGGGCATCGCTTACAAAACAGTCGCAAGGAAACTCAGAGGAGAGGAAACAACATCGACGCTGAAGACGCCGCTCGGATATACCTCCAACTGGCGAACGACCGCGGCAGCGATGTTGTCCGCACTTCTACCCGACGACGAGGAAGACACCGAAACGGAGGAGCAGAAGGAAATAAGGCGGAACTCGACAAACCCCCCCAACGTAGAAGACACCCCTGAATTCAGCTTCGAGGAACTCAGTGACGCCGTGAAACGGCTGAGGAAGGGGAAGTGCCCAGGCCCCGACCTGATTGAGGTCGAAATAATCCAACGGGCCTGGGGAAGAATACACCAGGAGCTCCTAAGGCTCATGAACGGCTGCCTCGCCTGGGGAATATTCCCCAAACGGTGGAAGGTCGCAAATGTTATCACCATCCCCAAGGGACCGGATCGGGACAGAAGCAATCCGAAATCCTACAGGCCAATCTGTCTGCTCTCCATGATAGGCAAGCTGCTAGAAAGGCTAATGGCCACCAGGATGGCACCTATCTTCCACGACCACGCGCTCTCCTCCGACAGACAATATGGCTTTCGCCCCGGAAGATCGACGGTGGACGCGATCATCAAGCTCCGCGAGAAAATCGAGCAAATGAGCGAGAAGAGGTACGTCCTCGCAATAGCACTCGATATATCAGGAGCCTTCGACAACGTCTGGTGGCCGAACGTGCTGCACGAGCTCAAAAGAAGAGAATGCCCCGACAACCTGTACCGGTTAACAAGGAGCTACTTCTCCGAAAGAACCGTACAGATTGCTGGGAAAAACGAAGCAGTGAGCAAGCCCGTCACGAAAGGATGCCCGCAGGGATCGGTACTGGGACCAAGTTTCTGGAATCTCGTATTTGATGACCTGCTGGCTGAGCTAGCGGGAAACGCGACAGGGTGCGAACCCATCGCGTACGCGGACGACATCGTGATTCTAATTGCCGGCAACACGAGGAACGAGCTCCAGGAAAAGGGACAGGAGGTAGTTACCCGAGTCTCTACCTGGTGCACCAGGAAGAAGCTAACGTTATCGGCACAGAAAACGGAGATGCTGCTCGTCAAAGGCAAGCTGGACGCGGAGAGGCCACCGATTATTAAGATTAGCGGCAGGAATATAAGGATGGAGCAGGCAATCAAATACCTCGGAGTGCACCTCGAAGGAGGGCTAAAAGTCAACAAGCACGTGGAGGCAATAACAGGTAAGTGTCAAAAACTCTTCAACAGCCTCGCGAGGGTGGCCAAGGCGAAATGGGGACTCGGACACGCGGCCATGCGTACTCTGTACAGAGGGCTGTACGAGCCGATAACCACATACGCCGCAGCCGGCTGGAGCGACCTATTGAAAGGGAAAGCGAGGAGCAAGCTGATAAGGTCACAGAGGATGGCACTCCTCCGAGTGACCAAGGCCTATAGAACCACGTCAACCGAGGCACTGCAGGTTATCGCAGGAGTCATTCCTATTGACCTCCTAGTCGAAATCAGGGCAAGACTCCACAATAAGAAGAGGAGGCGCGACGAAGCGCCCGACGAGAAATCCATTGTCGGCGAGGCGTTAGATAAGTGGCAAGAGCGCTGGCAAACAACGCCAAAGGGCAGGACGACCTTCGACTACTTTGCTAGCATCAAGGACAGACTGGAGAACCGCTGGGTGAGACCCGACCACTACACGACACAGTTCATTAGCGGCCACGGGGATTTCAACGGTAAGCTCAAGTCATTCAACCTCAGCGAATTGGACACATGTGAATGCGGCGAAATAGAAACCGCCCATCACATCTTAGAAGACTGTCCAATCTTCGATGAAGAAAGGCAGGAATTCCGAAATGCACTGGGAGAACTCGATCTGCGCTGGCCGGAAGAAAAGCGGGAGTACGTAACAAAAGACGTATACCCCCACTTCTGTCAGTTTGCAAGGAAAGTACTCCAAGCGAAGGAGGAGAAGAGAAGGAACGCCCTACGAGAAATGGGAGGCGCAACGCAGCCAGGGCGACTGCCAGGAAGAGGATCGACGCAACTGGAGGGGCAGGCAGGCCGGCCTCTAAGGCATAGTCCAAGACTGGCCCAGTGCGTGCCCGTACAACGACGGGAACAAGAGGAAGAAACCAACGAAGAGGGACTCTCCGAAGAAGAAGACGGCGACACCCAATAGTAGAGGAGCAGGAAGGAGGCGAAGAAGAAGAAGATAAAACAGCGAAGAAGGGATACACGCACGAAAACACAGGACCCATGACAGGACAATACACAAAACACTGGGAACAGGAAGAGAACTAAGGATAAGAGGACAAGAAAACCAACACGAGCCGGAGATAAGACCTGCGACCGTCAGTGCAGGCGACGCTCACGCAAATGAGTGCCGTGACGGTGCAGGGACAATCGGCTGCAAAGCCAACCTGCTGGGACCGAGCTATATGCTGGCAGCTCCGCCTCCCCGTGGCCCCCGCTGGTAACGGTGCTGCGCGATGCGCGCATCGCGCGGCGCCGGCTAAGCGAGCTGCCGCCCGAAAGGGTAGGTTCAACTTGCCCACTGACCCGAAAGGAGAGGGCAGGGTTTTTCCAAGTCGCGCGCCGACCACCTATGCGCGCCGTTCCCCGGGCATTGGACGTCAGAAAGTAGGATATAAATAACATCTAGCGAAGCCAGTATGAGTGCTATACTCCGGGAATGGCGTGGCCGGCCCAACGGTCGAGCCCCTAATCGCTCAATACTACTTGTCCCTATCTACTAGTTTCCAAGATGGCGGCAAGTGGGACGGACGCGTGCACGTCGCTCCGCAGTCTATAAACGAAAAAACCGGGCAAATTAAAAAGTTCGGGCGTAAAAATTAATTTAAAGCAAAGTGGGAGTGCCGAGGAAAACGTGTAGTTAAAAAGAATCGTGGAGATCGCCGAATTCAGAGCGAAAAAAGCTAATGTAAATCGCCACGTGCGAAAAGTGAGGTTAGCTGACGCGACGGATAGGAAAAACCGAAAAATCAAAGATCTCGGGAGCGAAAATAATTCAATAGGCAGAGTTAGTGCTTAAAATAAAGTGCATGCAAAAATATTAGTGGAGATTTCCGCAATAAGCGCGGAAAAAGCAAAGAAAGTGCCGC
Source organism: Bombus affinis (assembly GCF_024516045.1). Classification (NCBI taxonomy): domain Eukaryota; kingdom Metazoa; phylum Arthropoda; class Insecta; order Hymenoptera; family Apidae; genus Bombus; species Bombus affinis. The sequence goes on from NW_026108848.1 coordinate 275,601, forward strand.
GTGTGCGAAGCGAGGTTAGGCCACGTGGCGGACAAAAACGCGTAAATCGAAGATCTCGGGCACGAAACTAAAATAATAGGTAGTGCGAGTGCTAAAAAACATAGTGCACACCGAAAGCTTAGTGAAAATTGCCGCAATAAGCGCGGAAAAACAAAAGAAAGTGCCGCGTGCGCGAAGTGAGGTTAGGCCACGTGGCGGACAAAAACGCGAAAATCGAAGATCTCGGGCACGAAAACTAAAATAATAGATAGTGCGAGTGCTAAAAACATAGTGCACACCGAAAGTTTAGTGGAAATTGCCGCAATAAGCGCGAGAGAAGCAAAACAAAGTGCCACGTGCGGGAGGATAGGTTAGCGGACGCGCGGCAGCCATCTTGGGTCGAGCGACCGAAGCGCCGCCGCCCGGGCATCTTGGGAACCAAGAGCACGCTGCTAGGCGGCAAATTCAAATTCAAATTCAAACCCAGGGGTTTTGAACTGTGAAGAGCACGCCGCCGGACTCAGCGCGGGAGTGCTCGCGGGAACAAAGCGCCAACTGAAAGTCCGCGAGGGGGATTCAATACGCCGCTGGACATAGCCACCGGGAAGCGAACAGCCGCAGCGGAAGCCGCAAGAAGCGGCAAGGAGCCGGTGATGCCGACGCTAGGGCACTCGTCGCCAGGCGCAGAGGCCAGAGTGGTCCTCCAACCCCTGAGGAAACAGATGGAAAAGAACGAGGCCACTCCAAGCCCGAGGATACCAGAGAAGACGATGAGAGCAAGCCTGGGGAGAAACAACCCCCCCAGAGATGAGGAGAGATTGGCCGGGGAGGATAAGCGGCAAGTGCCCGATATAAAGGCACAGGCCAGTGACATAGAGAGGAAGGTCACGGCGTTCTGCTTAGACTCGGCCAGGAAAATAAACAAGGAACACGCCGCAGTAATCCTACGGCACTTCAAAGAAATGAGGGGCATTGTTGACGAGCTACTGCTCCATAATAGCTACCTGACAGGCAGGCTAGAGCAGAGTGCCGGAGATGAGAAGAATAAGGAAACGGCGATAATGAACGCCGTCAACAAAGCAACCAGGCGGCTAGAAACAGCCGTCTTGAGAACGACGCAGCAGGAACAGAGGGAGCCGACATATGCCGAAAAAGTAAAGATAACGAGCAACAAGGTCGAGCAGACGGCGGTCAAGCCGCCCAAAAATGTGGTCATAATTCGACCGGAAAGAGAAGGTGGCGAGATTCAAACGAGCGAAGAAGCACTTGACGCGGTGTTCACCCTAGTGAATCCCCGCAAGAGAGGAATCCAAGTTACGGCCGTCCGGAAAATAAAGGGAAACGGCCTAGCCGTTGAGACGACGAAGCCGGAGAGCCTAAAAGAGTTCACCGAGAACTCGAAACTAAAGGAGGCTGGACTAAAAGCTAGCACGCCGCAGCGGAGACCCCCCAGGATGATCATCTACGACGTCCCGAGGGACATTCCAGAGAAGGAGATCCTGGCCTGCATGAGGAAGCAGAACCAAGAAAGACTAAATGAGGACGACGTTGCAGCCATCAAGTTCTGCTTCAGGACCGGCAGAAAGGATCAAGAGGAGACGAACTGGGTCATCGAAGTGCCCCCCCAGGTAAGGGAGAAACTATTGAAAGGTAAGATCTTCCTCTCATGGAATGCCTGCAAAGTTAAAGATTACATAGCAATTAGTCGCTGCTACAAGTGTCAAGGATACGGACACGTGGCAAAATATTGCCGCGTTAACTACGAAATCTGCGCGCACTGTGCAGAAAGTGGGCACAGCACTAAAGAGTGCAAAGATAAGGATGGGCACGCCACCTGCGTAAACTGCAAGAGAGCAGGGAGGAAGGGCGACCACGCAGCTTCCAACGCGAAATGCCCAATGTATACGAAAGCCTTGGAAGCAATAATAGCAAGGACGCAATATGTATAAAGAGCAACGCAGGGACAGAAGAGGACTTGGGAGGAAAAGGGAAATAAGGATCCTGCAGCACAACATGCAGCGATCCAAAACAACTCCTTATGAGATCCGGACGCAAATGGACGCCGATGGGGATGACATAATATTAATGCAAGAACCATACAGCGTCGATGGGAAAATACCCGGATTCGGCACAGGAGTCGCGATCGCCTGCAGAGGGTCGAAGCACAACCCGCCAATGGCGGCCGTAGGGATAAAATCAGAGACCCTAACGCCCCTCGAGGTCGCCGAACTCTGCACAACACACTGTTCCTGCGTGCAGATAAGCGACGGGGAAACAGAGGTGTACGCGGCAAGCCTGTACTTTCCGCCGACAGGAAACATCGAGGTCGGCGTGCAACAGTTGGAGAAGGTACTACGGTGTCTCAGAGGCAAGAGGATCATCATCGGCCTGGATGCGAACGCAAAATCACCGCTGTGGTGCAGCAGGAGCACCGACGACAGAGGCGAGGCCCTAGAGGCAGTCATAGCGCAGTACGGTCTCCATGTCCTGAATCAACCAGGACAACCCCACACGTTTGAAACAACTCGAGGGCGATCAAACATAGACGTGACGATGGCGAGCCCAGAGGCAATACTCCTTGTAAAGGGCTGGAGGATACGCGAAGATGGTACCTCCAGTGACCACCGGATACTGGAGACGCTCCTCGACTTCGGGACGAGAAGCACCACACCGCAGCTTCAGGAAAGACGCTATAACACGCGAAAAGCCAACTGGGAGGTATTTCAGAGTGCCCTCACAGAGAAAATGGAGGCACTCAAAGAAACAACCCTCCAGCAGGCAGAGGACGTCGAAAGAATGGCCGGGCAACTCCAGGCAACCCTGATAGGTGCCTGCGACACCGCCATCCCAAAGAAGAAATGGTACTACAGGTCAGTACCCTGGTGGACGCCCGAGCTCACCAGAGCAAAGAGAAACACCTACCAGGCGAGAAGAAGGTATCAGGGGGCCAGGGACCCCGCTACGAGGGAGCAGGAGAAGCTGCGGTACAGGTCAACACGAAAGGAGTATAAGAGGATGCTGGCAAGAGCAAAAATCCAGAGCTGGCAGGACTTCGTCACCAAAGAGGGTAACAGGGAACCTTGGGGCATCGCTTACAAAACAGTCGCAAGGAAACTCAGAGGAGAGGAAACAACATCGACGCTGAAGACGCCGCTCGGATATACCTCCAACTGGCGAACGACCGCGGCAGCGATGTTGTCCGCACTTCTACCCGACGACGAGGAAGACACCGAAACGGAGGAGCAGAAGGAAATAAGGCGGAACTCGACAAACCCCCCCAACGTAGAAGACACCCCTGAATTCAGCTTCGAGGAACTCAGTGACGCCGTGAAACGGCTGAGGAAGGGGAAGTGCCCAGGCCCCGACCTGATTGAGGTCGAAATAATCCAACGGGCCTGGGGAAGAATACACCAGGAGCTCCTAAGGCTCATGAACGGCTGCCTCGCCTGGGGAATATTCCCCAAACGGTGGAAGGTCGCAAATGTTATCACCATCCCCAAGGGACCGGATCGGGACAGAAGCAATCCGAAATCCTACAGGCCAATCTGTCTGCTCTCCATGATAGGCAAGCTGCTAGAAAGGCTAATGGCCACCAGGATGGCACCTATCTTCCACGACCACGCGCTCTCCTCCGACAGACAATATGGCTTTCGCCCCGGAAGATCGACGGTGGACGCGATCATCAAGCTCCGCGAGAAAATCGAGCAAATGAGCGAGAAGAGGTATGTCCTCGCAATAGCACTCGATATATCAGGAGCCTTCGACAACGTCTGGTGGCCGAACGTGCTGCACGAGCTCAAAAGAAGAGAATGCCCCGACAACCTGTACCGGTTGACAAGGAGCTACTTCTCCGAAAGAACCGTACAGATTGCTGGGAAAAACGAAGCAGTGAGCAAGCCCGTCACGAAAGGATGCCCGCAGGGATCGGTACTGGGACCAAGTTTCTGGAATCTCGTATTTGATGACCTGCTGGCTGAGCTAGCGGAAAACGCGACTGAGTGCGAACCCATTGCGTACGCGGACGACATCGTGATTCTAATTGCCGGTAACACGAGGAACGAGCTCCAGGAAAAAGGACAGGAGGTAGTTACCCGAGTCTCTACCTGGTGCACCAGGAAGAAGCTAACGTTATCGGCACAGAAAACGGAGATGCTGCTCGTCAAAGGCAAGCTGGACGCGGAGAGGCCACCGATTATTAAGATTAGCGGCAGGAATATAAGGATGGAGCAGGCAATCAAATACCTTGGAGTGCACCTCGAAGGAGGGCTAAAAGTCAACAAGCACGTGGAGGCAATAACAGGTAAGTGTCAAAAACTCTTCAACAGCCTCGCGAGGGTGGCCAAGGCGAAATGGGGACTCGGACACGCGGCCATGCGTACTCTGTACAGAGGGCTGTACGAGCCGATAACCACATACGCCGCAGCCGGCTGGAGCGACCTACTGAAAGGGAAAGCGAGGAGCAAGCTGATAAGGTCACAGAGGATGGCACTCCTCCGAGTGACCAAGGCCTATAGAACCACGTCAACCGAGGCACTGCAGGTTATCGCCGGAGTCATTCCTATTGACCTCCTAGTCGAAATCAGGGCAAGACTCCACAATAAGAAGAGGAGGCGCGACGAAGCGCCCGACGAGAAATCCATTGTCGGCGAGGCGTTAGATAAGTGGCAAGAGCGCTGGCAAACAACGCCAAAGGGCAGGACGACCTTCGACTACTTTTCTAGCATCAAGGACAGACTTGAGAACCGCTGGGTGAGACCCGACCACTATACGACACAGTTCATTAGCGGCCACGGGGATTTCAACGGCAAGCTCAAGTCATTCAACCTCAGCGAATTGGACACATGTGAATGCGGCGAAATAGAAACCGCCCATCACATCTTAGAAGACTGTCCAATCTTCGATGAAGAAAGGCAGGAATTCCGAAATGCACTGGGAGAACTCGACCTGCGCTGGCCGGAGGAAAAGCGGGAGTACGTAACAAAAGACGTATACCCCCACTTCTGTCAGTTTGCAAGGAAAGTACTCCAAGCGAAGGAGGAGAAGAGAAGGAACGCCCTACGAGAAATGGGAGGCGCAACGCAGCCAGGGCGACTGCCAGGAAGAGGATCGACGCAACTGGAGGGGCAGGCAGGCCGTCCTCTAAGGCATAGTCCAAGACTGGCCCAGTGCGTGCCCGTACAACGACGGGAACAAGAGGAAGAAACCAACGAAGAGGGACTCTCCGAAGAAGAAGACGGCGACACCCAATAGTAGAGGAGCAGGAAGGAGACGAAGAAGAAGAAGATAAAACAGCGAAGAAGGGATACACGCACGGAAACACAGGACCCATGACAGGACAATACACAAAACACTGGGAACAGGAAGAGAACTAAGGATAAGAGGACAAGAAAACCAACACGAGCCGGAGATAAGACCTGCGACCGTCAGTGCAGGCGACGCTCATGCAAATGAGTGTCGTGACGGTGCAGGGACAATCGGCTGCAAAGCCAACCTGCTGGGACCGAGCTATATGCTGGCAGCTCCGCCTCCCCGTGGCCCCCGCTGGTAACGGTGCTGCGCGATGCGCGCATCGCGCGGCGCCGGCTAAGCGAGCTGCCGCCCGAAAGGGTAGGTTCAACTTGCCCACTGACCCGAAAGGAGAGGGCAGGGTTTTTCCAAGTCGCGCGCCGACCACCTATGCGCGCCGTTCCCCGGGCATTGGACGTCAGAAAGTAGGATATAAATAACATCTAGCGAAGCCAGTATGAGTGCTATACTCCAGGAATGGCGTGGCCGGCCCAACGGTCGAGCCCCTAATCGCTCAATACTACTTGTCCCTATCTACTGGTTTCCAAGATGGCGGCAAGTGGGACGGACGCGTGCACGTCGCTCCGCAGTCTATAAACGAAAAAACCGGGCAAATTAAAAAGTTCGGGCGTAAAAATTAATTTAAAGCAAAGTGGGAGTGCCGAGGAAAACGTGTAGTTAAAAAGAATCGTGGAGATCGCCGAATTCAGAGCGAAAAAAGCTAATGTAAATCGCCACGTGCGAAAAGTGAGGTTAGCTGACGCGACGGATAGGAAAAACCGAAAAATCAAAGATCTCGGGAGCGAAAAATAATTCAATAGGCAGAGTTAGTGCTTAAAATAAAGTGCATGCAAAAATATTAGTGGAGATTTCCGCAATAAGCGCGGAAAAAGCAAAGAAAGTGCCGCGTGTGCGAAGCGAGGTTAGGCCACGTGGCGGACAAAAACGCGTAAATCGAAGATCTCGGGCACGAAACTAAAATAATAGGTAGTGCGAGTGCTAAAAAACATAGTGCACACCGAAAGTTTAGTGAAAATTGCCGCAATAAGCGCGGAAAAACAAAAGAAAGTGCCGCGTGCGCGAAGTGAGGTTAGGCCACGTGGCGGACAAAAACGCGAAAATCGAAGATCTCGGGCACGAAAACTAAAATAATAGATAGTGCGAGTGCTAAAAACATAGTGCACACCGAAAGTTTAGTGGAAATTGCCGCAATAAGCGCGAGAAAAGCAAAACAAAGTGCCACGTGCGGGAGGATAGGTTAGCGGACGCGCGGCAGCCATCTTGGGTCGAGCGACCGAAGCGCCGCCGCCCGGGCATCTTGGGAACCAAGAGCACGCTGCTAGGCGGCAAATTCAAATTCAAATTCAAACCCAGGGGTTTTGAACTGTGAAGAGCACGCCGCCGGACTCAGCGCGGGAGTGCTCGCGGGAACAAAGCGCCAACTGAAAGTCCGCGAGGGGGATTCAATACGCCGCTGGACATAGCCACCGGGAAGCGAACAGCCGCAGCGGCAGCCGCAAGAAGCGGCAAGGAGCCGGTGATGCCGACGCTAGGGCACTCGTCGCCAGGCGCAGAGGCCAGAGTGGTCCTCCAACCCCTGAGGAAACAGATGGAAAAGAACGAGGCCACTCCAAGCCCGAGGATACCAGAGAAGACGATGAGAGCAAGCCTGGGGAGAAACAACCCCCCCAGAGATGAGGAGAGATTGGCCGGGGAGGATAAGCGGCAAGTGCCCGATATAAAGGCACAGGCCAGTGACATAGAGAGGAAGGTCACGGCGTTCTGCTTAGACTCGGCCAGGAAAATAAACAAGGAACACGCCGCAGTAATCCTACGGCACTTCAAAGAAATGAGGGGCATTGTTGACGAGCTACTGCTCCATAATAGCTACCTGACAGGCAGGCTAGAGCAGAGTGCCGGAGATGAGAAGAATAAGGAAACGGCGATAATGAACGCCGTCAACAAAGCAACCAGGCGGCTAGAAACAGCCGTCTTGAGAACGACGCAGCAGGAACAGAGGGAGCCGACATATGCCGAAAAAGTAAAGATAACGAGCAACAAGATCGAGCAGACGGCGGTCAAGCCGCCCAAAAATGTGGTCATAATTCGACCGGAAAGAGAAGGTGGCGAGATTCAAACGAGCGAAGAAGCACTTGACGCGGTGTTCACCCTAGTGAATCCCCGCAAGAGAGGAATCCAAGTTACGGCCGTCCGGAAAATAAAGGGAAACGGCCTAGCCGTTGAGACGACGAAGCCGGAGAGCCTAAAAGAGTTCACCGAGAACTCGAAACTAAAGGAGGCTGGACTAAAAGCTAGCACGCCGCAGCGGAGACCCCCCAGGATGATCATCTACGACGTCCCGAGGGACATTCCAGAGAAGGAGATCCTGGCCTGCATGAGGAAGCAGAACCAAGAAAGACTAAATGAGGACGACGTTGCAGCCATCAAGTTCTGCTTCAGGACCGGCAGAAAGGATCAAGAGGAGACGAACTGGGTCATCGAAGTGCCCCCCCAGGTAAGGGAGAAACTATTGAAAGGTAAGATCTTCCTCTCATGGAATGCCTGCAAAGTTAAAGATTACATAGCAATTAGTCGCTGCTACAAGTGTCAAGGATACGGACACGTGGCAAAATATTGCCGCGTTAACTACGAAATCTGCGCGCACTGTGCAGAAAGCGGGCACAGCACTAAAGAGTGCAAAGATAAGGATGGGCACGCCACCTGCGTAAACTGCAAGAGAGCAGGGAGGAAGGGCGACCACGCAGCTTCCAACGCGAAATGCCCAATGTATACGAAAGCCTTGGAAGCAATAATAGCAAGGACGCAATATGTATAAAGAGCAACGCAGGGACAGAAGAGGACTTGGGAGGAAAAGGGAAATAAGGATCCTGCAGCACAACATGCAGCGATCCAAAACAACTCCTTATGAGATCCGGACGCAAATGGACGCCGATGGGGATGACATAATATTAATGCAAGAACCATACAGCGTCGATGGGAAAATACCCGGATTCGGCACAGGAGTCGCGATCGCCTGCAGAGGGTCGAAGCACAACCCGCCAATGGCGGCCGTAGGGATAAAATCAGAGACCCTAACGCCCCTCGAGGTCGCCGAACTCTGCACAACACACTGTTCCTGCGTGCAGATAAGCGACGGGGAAACAGAGGTGTACGCGGCAAGCCTGTACTTTCCGCCGACAGGAAACATCGAGGTCGGCGTGCAACAGTTGGAGAAGGTACTACGGTGTCTCAGAGGCAAGAGGATCATCATCGGCCTGGATGCGAACGCAAAATCACCGCTGTGGTGCAGCAGGAGCACCGACGACAGAGGCGAGGCCCTAGAGGCAGTCATAGCGCAGTACGGTCTCCATGTCCTGAATCAACCAGGACAACCCCACACGTTTGAAACAACTCGAGGGCGATCAAACATAGACGTGACGATGGCGAGCCCAGAGGCAATACTCCTTGTAAAGGGCTGGAGGATACGCGAAGATGGTACCTCCAGTGACCACCGGATACTGGAGACGCTCCTCGACTTCGGGACGAGAAGCACCACACCGCAGCTTCAGGAAAGACGCTATAACACGCGAAAAGCCAACTGGGAGGTATTTCAGAGTGCCCTCACAGAGAAAATGGAGGCACTCAAAGAAACAACCCTCCAGCAGGCAGAGGACGTCGAAAGAATGGCCGGGCAACTCCAGGCAACCCTGATAGGTGCCTGCGACACCGCCATCCCAAAGAAGAAATGGTACTACAGGTCAGTACCCTGGTGGACGCCCGAACTCACCAGAGCAAAGAGAAACACCTACCAGGCGAGAAGAAGGTATCAGGGGGCCAGGGACCCCGCTACGAGGGAGCAGGAGAAGCTGTGGTACAGGTCAACACGAAAGGAGTATAAGAGGATGCTGGCAAGAGCAAAAATCCAGAGCTGGCAGGACTTCGTCACCAAAGAGGGTAACAGGGAACCTTGGGGCATCGCTTACAAAACAGTCGCAAGGAAACTCAGAGGAAAGGAAACAACATCGACGCTGAAGACGCCGCTCGGATATACCTCCAACTGGCGAACGACCGCGGCAGCGATGTTGTCCGCACTTCTACCCGACGACGAGGAAGACACCGAAACGGAGGAGCAGAAGGAAATAAGGCGGAACTCGACAAACCCCCCCAACGTAGAAGACACCCCTGAATTCAGCTTCGAGGAACTCAGTGACGCCGTGAAACGGCTGAGGAAGGGGAAGTGCCCAGGCCCCGACCTGATTGAGGTCGAAATAATCCAACGGGCCTGGGGAAGAATACACCAGGAGCTCCTAAGGCTCATGAACGGCTGCCTCGCCTGGGGAATATTCCCCAAACGGTGGAAGGTCGCAAATGTTATCACCATCCCCAAGGGACCGGATCGGGACAGAATCAATCCGAAATCCTACAGGCCAATCTGTCTGCTCTCCATGATAGGCAAGCTGCTAGAAAGGCTAATGGCCACCAGGATGGCACCTATCTTCCACGACCACGCGCTCTCCTCCGACAGACAATATGGCTTTCGCCCCGGAAGATCGACGGTGGACGCGATCATCAAGCTCCGCGAGAAAATCGAGCAAATGAGCGAGAAGAGGTACGTCCTCGCAATAGCACTCGATATATCAGGAGCCTTCGACAACGTCTGGTGGCCGAACGTGCTGCACGAGCTCAAAAGAAGAGAATGCCCCGACAACCTGTACCGGTTAACAAGGAGCTACTTCTCCGAAAGAACCGTACAGATTGCTGGGAAAAACGAAGCAGTGAGCAAGCCCGTCACGAAAGGATGCCCGCAGGGATCGGTACTGGGACCAAGTTTCTGGAATCTCGTATTTGATGACCTGCTGGCTGAGCTAGCGGGAAACGCGACAGGGTGCGAACCCATCGCGTACGCGGACGACATCGTGATTCTAATTGCCGGCAACACGAGGAACGAGCTCCAGGAAAAGGGACAGGAGGTAGTTACCCGAGTCTCTACCTGGTGCACCAGGAAGAAGCTAACGTTATCGGCACAGAAAACGGAGATGCTGCTCGTCAAAGGTAAGCTGGACGCGGAGAGGCCACCGATTATTAAGATTAGCGGCAGGAATATAAGGATGGAGCAGGCAATCAAATACCTCGGAGTGCACCTCGAAGGAGGGCTAAAAGTCAACAAGCACGTGGAGGCAATAACAGGTAAGTGTCAAAAACTCTTCAACAGCCTCGCGAGGGTGGCCAAGGCGAAATGGGGACTCGGACACGCGGCCATGCGTACTCTGTACAGAGGGCTGTACGAGCCGATAACCACATACGCCGCAGCCGGCTGGAGCGACCTACTGAAAGGGAAAGCGAGGAGCAAGCTGATAAGGTCACAGAGGATGGCACTCCTCCGAGTGACCAAGGCCTATAGAACCACGTCAACCGAGGCACTGCAGGTTATCGCCGGAGTCATTCCTATTGACCTCCTAGTCGAAATCAGGGCAAGACTCCACAATAAGAAGAGGAGGCGCGACGAAGCGCCCGACGAGAAATCCATTGTCGGCGAGGCGTTAGATAAGTGGCAAGAGCGCTGGCAAACAACGCCAAAGGGCAGGACGACCTTCGACTACTTTGCTAGCATCAAGGACAGACTGGAGAACCGCTGGGTGAGACCCGACCACTACACGACACAGTTCATTAGCGGCCACGGGGATTTCAACGGTAAGCTCAAGTCATTCAACCTCAGCGAATTGGACACATGTGAATGCGGCGAAATAGAAACCGCCCATCACATCTTAGAAGACTGTCCAATCTTCGATGAAGAAAGGCAGGAATTCCGAAATGCACTGGGAGAACTCGATCTGCGCTGGCCGGAAGAAAAGCGGGAGTACGTAACAAAAGACGTATACCCCCACTTCTGTCAGTTTGCAAGGAAAGTACTCCAAGCGAAGGAGGAGAAGAGAAGGAAAGCCCTACGAGAAATGGGAGGCGCAACGCAGCCAGGGCGACTGCCAGGAAGAGGATCGACGCAACTGGAGGGGCAGGCAGGCCGGCCTCTAAGGCATAGTCCAAGACTGGCCCAGTGCGTGCCCGTACAACGACGGGAACAAGAGGAAGAAACCAACGAAGAGGGACTCTCCGAAGAAGAAGACGGCGACACCCAATAGTAGAGGAGCAGGAAGGAGACGAAGAAGAAGAAGATAAAACAGCGAAGAAGGGATACACGCACGAAAACACAGGACCCATGACAGGACAATACACAAAACACTGGGAACAGGAAGAGAACTAAGGATAAGAGGACAAGAAAACCAACACGAGCCGGAGATAAGACCTGCGACCGTCAGTGCAGGCGACGCTCACGCAAATGAGTGCCGTGACGGTGCAGGGACAATCGGCTGCAAAGCCAACCTGCTGGGACCGAGCTATATGCTGGCAGCTCCGCCTCCCCGTGGCCCCCGCTGGTAACGGTGCTGCGCGATGCGCGCATCGCGCGGCGCCGGCTAAGCGAGCTGCCGCCCGAAAGGGTAGGTTCAACTTGCCCACTGACCCGAAAGGAGAGGGCAGGGTTTTTCCAAGTCGCGCGCCGACCACCTATGCGCGCCGTTCCCCGGGCATTGGACGTCAGAAAGTAGGATATAAATAACATCTAGCGAAGCCAGTATGAGTGCTATACTCCGGGAATGGCGTGGCCGGCCCAACGGTCGAGCCCCTAATCGCTCAATACTACTTGTCCCTATCTACTTCCCGCAGGGAGGGCTCGCTTTGCGAGCCTATGGGGGCTGGCAAACCCACGTTCCCGCAGCCAGGGGGACCGTCGGGACAAGCGTCCCGTTACGTGAGTCCCTATGTACACCGCAAGGAAGGTTGCCGGCGGAGAGAGGCAGCCTCACTCTCTCCAAGGGGCCTTGGGTAGTAGCGCACCCACGATCCTGATGCCAAGGGTGGGACCGTCGGGGAAAGTTCAGGGTTTGTAGGCGCCCTGTAAGCCCCGCTTACGTGATTCCCATCTGGGTCTGCCGAGCTCGGTTAGCAGGACGCCGGGCCGGTAGTGACGTGGCCGTACATCCACACGATAGTCCCACCAGCGACTTAGGCTGGTACCACGGGCGGGTCGAGTTATAGCCCGGAGGGAGTAGCGACCCCTCTGCTCGGCCAAAAATGGGTATGGACTCGTGGTGGCAGTGGTTGATGGCCAAGATGCTGGCAAGAGGGCCGAGTTAAGGTGTTCGTCCTACACCGAATGGTCTACGGCGTGTGAGCAGCGTCCCAACTGCTCCGGTACCGTCCCGGTAGACGGTAGGGCTTAGAAAGGGCCCCGTTCGACCTGAGACGAGCGACAGCCCCTGCAGGCCTAGCTAATCCAGGAAGCAGGGCACTGTGTGCCTTGCGCGATGGTTGGGCGTTTACCCAACCCCAATTGGTCCAGGGGACCCGGGTTACTGTATGGACAAAAAGTCTGGGAAAGTACCCGTTACCAAAAATTGCATATATGTATGTCCCTATCTACTGAGTTTCCAAGATGGCGGCAAGTGGGACGGACGCGTGCACGTCGCTCCGCAGTCTATAAACGAAAAAACCGGGCAAATTAAAAAGTTCGGGCGTAAAAATTAATTTAAAGCAAAGTGGGAGTGCCGAGGAAATCGTGTAGTTAAAAAGAATCGTGGAGATCGCCGAATTCAGAGCGAAAAAAAGCTAATGTAAATCGCCACGTGCGAAAAGTGAGGTTAGCTGACGCGACGGATAGGAAAAACCGAAAAATCAAAGATCTCGGGAGCGAAAAATAATTTAATAGGCAGAGTTAGTGCTTAAAATAAAGTGCATGCAAATATATTAGTGGAGATTTCCGCAATAAGCGCGAAAAAAAGCAAAAGAAAGTGCCGCGTGTGCGAAGCGAGGTTAGGCCACGTGGCGGACAAAAACGCGAAAATCGAAGATCTCGGGCACGAAAACTAAAATAATAGGAAGTGCGAGTGCTAAAAAACATAGTGCACACCGAAAGTTTAGTGAAAATTGCCGCAATAAGCGCGGAAAAACAAAGGAAAGTGCCGCGTGCGCGAAGTGAGGTTAGGCCACGTGGCGGACAAAAACGCGAAAATCGAAGTTCTCGGGCACGAAAACTAAAATAATAGATAGTGCGAGCGCTAAAAACATAGTGCACACCGAAAGTTTAGTGGAAATTGCCGCAATAAGCGCGAGAAAAGCAAAACAAAGTGCCACGTGCGGGTGGATAGGTTAGCGGACGCGCGGCAGCCATCTTGGGTCGAGCGACCGAAGCGCCGCCGCCCGGGCATCTTGGGAACCAAGAGCACGCTGCTAGGCGGCAAATTCAAATTCAAACCCAGGGGTTTTGAACTGTGAAGAGCACGCCGCCGGACTCAGCGCGGGAGTGCTCGCGGGAACAAAGCGCCAACTGAAAGTCCGCGAGGGGGATTCAATACGCCGCTGGACATAGCCACCGGGAAGCGAACAGCCGCAGCGGCAGCCGCAAGAAGCGGCAAGGAGCCGGTGATGCCGACGCTAGGGCACTCGTCGCCAGGCGCAGAGGCCAGAGTGGTCCTCCAACCCCTGAGGAAACCGATGGAAAAGAACGAGGCCACTCCAAGCCCGAGGATACCAGAGAAGACGATGAGAGCAAGCCTGGGGAGAAACAACCCCCCCAGAGATGAGGAGAGATTGGCGGGGGAGGATAAGCGGCAAGTGCCCGATATAAAGGCACAGGCCAGTGACATAGAGAGGAAGGTCACGGCGTTCTGCTTAGACTCGGCCAGGAAAATAAACAAGGAACACGCCGCAGTAATCCTACGGCACTTCAAAGAAATGAGGGGCATTGTTGACGAGCTACTGCTCCATAATAGCTACCTGTCAGGCAGGCTAGAGCAGAGTGCCGGAGATGAGAAGAATAAGGAAACGGCGATAATGAACGCCGTCAACAAAGCAACCAGGCGGCTAGAAACAGCCGTCTTGAGAACGACGCAGCAGGAACAGAGGGAGCCGACATACGCCGAAAAAGTAAAGATAACGAGCAACAAGGTCGAGCAGACGGCGGTCAAGCCGCCCAAAAATGTGGTCATAATTCGACCGGAAAGAGAAGGTGGCGAGATTCAAACGAGCGAAGAAGCACTTGACGCGGTGTTCACCCTAGTGAATCCCCGCAAGAGAGGAATCCAAGTTACGGCCGTCCGGAAAATAAAGGGAAACGGCCTAGCCGTTGAGACGACGAAGCCGGAGAGCCTAAAAGAGTTCACCGAGAACTCGAAACTAAAGGAGGCTGGACTAAAAGCTAGCACGCCGCAGCGGAGACCCCCCAGGATGATCATCTACGACGTCCCGAGGGACATTCCAGAGAAGGAGATCCTGGCCTGCATGAGGAAGCAGAACCAAGAAAGACTAAATGAGGACGACGTTGCAGCCATCAAGTTCTGCTTCAGGACCGGCAGAAAGGATCAAGAGGAGACGAACTGGGTCATCGAAGTGCCCCCCCAGGTAAGGGAGAAACTATTGAAAGGTAAGATCTTCCTCTCATGGAATGCCTGCAAAGTTAAAGATTACATAGCAATTAGTCGCTGCTACAAGTGTCAAGGATACGGACACGTGGCAAAATATTGCCGCGTTAACTATGAAATCTGCGCGCACTGTGCAGAAAGTGGGCACAGCACTAAAGAGTGCAAAGATAAGGATGGGCACGCCACCTGCGTAAACTGCAAGAGAGCAGGGAGGAAGGGCGATCACGCAGCTTCCAACGCGAAATGCCCAATGTATACGAAAGCCTTGGAAGCAATAATAGCAAGGACGCAATATGTATAAAGAGCAACGCAGGGACAGAAGAGGACTTGGGAGGAAAAGGGAAATAAGGATCCTGCAGCACAACATGCAGCGATCCAAAACAACTCCTTACGAGATCCGGACGCAAATGGACGCCGATGGGGATGACATAATATTAATGCAAGAACCATACAGCGTCGATGGGAAAATACCCGGATTCGGCACAGGAGTCGCGATCGCCTGCAGAGGGTCGAAGCACAACCCGCCAATGGCGGCCGTAGGGATAAAATCAGAGACCCTAACGCCCCTCGAGGTCGCCGAACTCTGCACAACACACTGTTCCTGCGTGCAGATAAGCGACGGGGAAACAGAGGTGTACGCGGCAAGCCTGTACTTTCCGCCGACAGGAAACATCGAGGTCGGCGTGCAACAGTTGGAGAAGGTACTACGGTGTCTCAGAGGCAAGAGGATCATCATCGGCCTGGATGCGAACGCAAAATCACCGCTGTGGTGCAGCAGGAGCACCGACGACAGAGGCGAGGCCCTAGAGGCAGTCATAGCGCAGTACGGTCTCCATGTCCTGAATCAACCAGGACAACCCCACACGTTTGAAACAACTCGAGGGCGATCAAACATAGACGTGACGATGGCGAGCCCAGAGGCAATACTCCTTGTAAAGGGCTGGAGGATACGCGAAGATGGTACCTCCAGTGACCACCGGATACTGGAGACGCTCCTCGACTTCGGGACGAGAAGCACCACACCGCAGCTTCAGGAAAGACGCTATAACACGCGAAAAGCCAACTGGGAGGTATTTCAGAGTGCCCTCACAGAGAAAATGGAGGCACTCAAAGAAACAACCCTCCAGCAGGCAGAGGACGTCGAAAGAATGGCCGGGCAACTCCAGGCAACCCTGATAGGTGCCTGCGACACCGCCATCCCAAAGAAGAAATGGTACTACAGGTCAGTACCCTGGTGGACGCCCGAACTCACCAGAGCAAAGAGAAACACCTACCAGGCGAGAAGAAGGTATCAGGGGGCCAGGGACCCCGCTACGAGGGAGCAGGAGAAGCTGTGGTACAGGTCAACACGAAAGGAGTATAAGAGGATGCTGGCAAGAGCAAAAATCCAGAGCTGGCAGGACTTCGTCACCAAAGAGGGTAACAGGGAACCTTGGGGCATCGCTTACAAAACAGTCGCAAGGAAACTCAGAGGAAAGGAAACAACATCGACGCTGAAGACGCCGCTCGGATATACCTCCAACTGGCGAACGACCGCGGCAGCGATGTTGTCCGCACTTCTACCCGACGACGAGGAAGACACCGAAACGGAGGAGCAGAAGGAAATAAGGCGGAACTCGACAAACCCCCCCAACGTAGAAGACACCCCTGAATTCAGCTTCGAGGAACTCAGTGACGCCGTGAAACGGCTGAGGAAGGGGAAGTGCCCAGGCCCCGACCTGATTGAGGTCGAAATAATCCAACGGGCCTGGGGAAGAATACACCAGGAGCTCCTAAGGCTCATGAACGGCTGCCTCGCCTGGGGAATATTCCCCAAACGGTGGAAGGTCGCAAATGTTATCACCATCCCCAAGGGACCGGATCGGGACAGAATCAATCCGAAATCCTACAGGCCAATCTGTCTGCTCTCCATGATAGGCAAGCTGCTAGAAAGGCTAATGGCCACCAGGATGGCACCTATCTTCCACGACCACGCGCTCTCCTCCGACAGACAATATGGCTTTCGCCCCGGAAGATCGACGGTGGACGCGATCATCAAGCTCCGCGAGAAAATCGAGCAAATGAGCGAGAAGAGGTACGTCCTCGCAATAGCACTCGATATATCAGGAGCCTTCGACAACGTCTGGTGGCCGAACGTGCTGCACGAGCTCAAAAGAAGAGAATGCCCCGACAACCTGTACCGGTTAACAAGGAGCTACTTCTCCGAAAGAACCGTACAGATTGCTGGGAAAAACGAAGCAGTGAGCAAGCCCGTCACGAAAGGATGCCCGCAGGGATCGGTACTGGGACCAAGTTTCTGGAATCTCGTATTTGATGACCTGCTGGCTGAGCTAGCGGGAAACGCGACAGGGTGCGAACCCATCGCGTACGCGGACGACATCGTGATTCTAATTGCCGGCAACACGAGGAACGAGCTCCAGGAAAAGGGACAGGAGGTAGTTACCCGAGTCTCTACCTGGTGCACCAGGAAGAAGCTAACGTTATCGGCACAGAAAACGGAGATGCTGCTCGTCAAAGGTAAGCTGGACGCGGAGAGGCCACCGATTATTAAGATTAGCGGCAGGAATATAAGGATGGAGCAGGCAATCAAATACCTCGGAGTGCACCTCGAAGGAGGGCTAAAAGTCAACAAGCACGTGGAGGCAATAACAGGTAAGTGTCAAAAACTCTTCAACAGCCTCGCGAGGGTGGCCAAGGCGAAATGGGGACTCGGACACGCGGCCATGCGTACTCTGTACAGAGGGCTGTACGAGCCGATAACCACATACGCCGCAGCCGGCTGGAGCGACCTACTGAAAGGGAAAGCGAGGAGCAAGCTGATAAGGTCACAGAGGATGGCACTCCTCCGAGTGACCAAGGCCTATAGAACCACGTCAACCGAGGCACTGCAGGTTATCGCCGGAGTCATTCCTATTGACCTCCTAGTCGAAATCAGGGCAAGACTCCACAATAAGAAGAGGAGGCGCGACGAAGCGCCCGACGAGAAATCCATTGTCGGCGAGGCGTTAGATAAGTGGCAAGAGCGCTGGCAAACAACGCCAAAGGGCAGGACGACCTTCGACTACTTTGCTAGCATCAAGGACAGACTGGAGAACCGCTGGGTGAGACCCGACCACTACACGACACAGTTCATTAGCGGCCACGGGGATTTCAACGGTAAGCTCAAGTCATTCAACCTCAGCGAATTGGACACATGTGAATGCGGCGAAATAGAAACCGCCCATCACATCTTAGAAGACTGTCCAATCTTCGATGAAGAAAGGCAGGAATTCCGAAATGCACTGGGAGAACTCGATCTGCGCTGGCCGGAAGAAAAGCGGGAGTACGTAACAAAAGACGTATACCCCCACTTCTGTCAGTTTGCAAGGAAAGTACTCCAAGCGAAGGAGGAGAAGAGAAGGAAAGCCCTACGAGAAATGGGAGGCGCAACGCAGCCAGGGCGACTGCCAGGAAGAGGATCGACGCAACTGGAGGGGCAGGCAGGCCGGCCTCTAAGGCATAGTCCAAGACTGGCCCAGTGCGTGCCCGTACAACGACGGGAACAAGAGGAAGAAACCAACGAAGAGGGACTCTCCGAAGAAGAAGACGGCGACACCCAATAGTAGAGGAGCAGGAAGGAGACGAAGAAGAAGAAGATAAAACAGCGAAGAAGGGATACACGCACGAAAACACAGGACCCATGACAGGACAATACACAAAACACTGGGAACAGGAAGAGAACTAAGGATAAGAGGACAAGAAAACCAACACGAGCCGGAGATAAGACCTGCGACCGTCAGTGCAGGCGACGCTCACGCAAATGAGTGCCGTGACGGTGCAGGGACAATCGGCTGCAAAGCCAACCTGCTGGGACCGAGCTATATGCTGGCAGCTCCGCCTCCCCGTGGCCCCCGCTGGTAACGGTGCTGCGCGATGCGCGCATCGCGCGGCGCCGGCTAAGCGAGCTGCCGCCCGAAAGGGTAGGTTCAACTTGCCCACTGACCCGAAAGGAGAGGGCAGGGTTTTTCCAAGTCGCGCGCCGACCACCTATGCGCGCCGTTCCCCGGGCATTGGACGTCAGAAAGTAGGATATAAATAACATCTAGCGAAGCCAGTATGAGTGCTATACTCCGGGAATGGCGTGGCCGGCCCAACGGTCGAGCCCCTAATCGCTCAATACTACTTGTCCCTATCTACTTCCCGCAGGGAGGGCTCGCTTTGCGAGCCTATGGGGGCTGGCAAACCCACGTTCCCGCAGCCAGGGGGACCGTCGGGACAAGCGTCCCGTTACGTGAGTCCCTATGTACACCGCAAGGAAGGTTGCCGGCGGAGAGAGGCAGCCTCACTCTCTCCAAGGGGCCTTGGGTAGTAGCGCACCCACGATCCTGATGCCAAGGGTGGGACCGTCGGGGAAAGTTCAGGGTTTGTAGGCGCCCTGTAAGCCCCGCTTACGTGATTCCCATCTGGGTCTGCCGAGCTCGGTTAGCAGGACGCCGGGCCGGTAGTGACGTGGCCGTACATCCACACGATAGTCCCACCAGCGACTTAGGCTGGTACCACGGGCGGGTCGAGTTATAGCCCGGAGGGAGTAGCGACCCCTCTGCTCGGCCAAAAATGGGTATGGACTCGTGGTGGCAGTGGTTGATGGCCAAGATGCTGGCAAGAGGGCCGAGTTAAGGTGTTCGTCCTACACCGAATGGTCTACGGCGTGTGAGCAGCGTCCCAACTGCTCCGGTACCGTCCCGGTAGACGGTAGGGCTTAGAAAGGGCCCCGTTCGACCTGAGACGAGCGACAGCCCCTGCAGGCCTAGCTAATCCAGGAAGCAGGGCACTGTGTGCCTTGCGCGATGGTTGGGCGTTTACCCAACCCCAATTGGTCCAGGGGACCCGGGTTACTGTATGGACAAAAAGTCTGGGAAAGTACCCGTTACCAAAAATTGCATATATGTATGTCCCTATCTACTGAGTTTCCAAGATGGCGGCAAGTGGGACGGACGCGTGCACGTCGCTCCGCAGTCTATAAACGAAAAAACCGGGCAAATTAAAAAGTTCGGGCGTAAAAATTAATTTAAAGCAAAGTGGGAGTGCCGAGGAAATCGTGTAGTTAAAAAGAATCGTGGAGATCGCCGAATTCAGAGCGAAAAAAAGCTAATGTAAATCGCCACGTGCGAAAAGTGAGGTTAGCTGACGCGACGGATAGGAAAAACCGAAAAATCAAAGATCTCGGGAGCGAAAAATAATTTAATAGGCAGAGTTAGTGCTTAAAATAAAGTGCATGCAAATATATTAGTGGAGATTTCCGCAATAAGCGCGAAAAAAAGCAAAAGAAAGTGCCGCGTGTGCGAAGCGAGGTTAGGCCACGTGGCGGACAAAAACGCGAAAATCGAAGATCTCGGGCACGAAAACTAAAATAATAGGAAGTGCGAGTGCTAAAAAACATAGTGCACACCGAAAGTTTAGTGAAAATTGCCGCAATAAGCGCGGAAAAACAAAGGAAAGTGCCGCGTGCGCGAAGTGAGGTTAGGCCACGTGGCGGACAAAAACGCGAAAATCGAAGTTCTCGGGCACGAAAACTAAAATAATAGATAGTGCGAGCGCTAAAAACATAGTGCACACCGAAAGTTTAGTGGAAATTGCCGCAATAAGCGCGAGAAAAGCAAAACAAAGTGCCACGTGCGGGTGGATAGGTTAGCGGACGCGCGGCAGCCATCTTGGGTCGAGCGACCGAAGCGCCGCCGCCCGGGCATCTTGGGAACCAAGAGCACGCTGCTAGGCGGCAAATTCAAATTCAAACCCAGGGGTTTTGAACTGTGAAGAGCACGCCGCCGGACTCAGCGCGGGAGTGCTCGCGGGAACAAAGCGCCAACTGAAAGTCCGCGAGGGGGATTCAATACGCCGCTGGACATAGCCACCGGGAAGCGAACAGCCGCAGCGGCAGCCGCAAGAAGCGGCAAGGAGCCGGTGATGCCGACGCTAGGGCACTCGTCGCCAGGCGCAGAGGCCAGAGTGGTCCTCCAACCCCTGAGGAAACCGATGGAAAAGAACGAGGCCACTCCAAGCCCGAGGATACCAGAGAAGACGATGAGAGCAAGCCTGGGGAGAAACAACCCCCCCAGAGATGAGGAGAGATTGGCGGGGGAGGATAAGCGGCAAGTGCCCGATATAAAGGCACAGGCCAGTGACATAGAGAGGAAGGTCACGGCGTTCTGCTTAGACTCGGCCAGGAAAATAAACAAGGAACACGCCGCAGTAATCCTACGGCACTTCAAAGAAATGAGGGGCATTGTTGACGAGCTACTGCTCCATAATAGCTACCTGTCAGGCAGGCTAGAGCAGAGTGCCGGAGATGAGAAGAATAAGGAAACGGCGATAATGAACGCCGTCAACAAAGCAACCAGGCGGCTAGAAACAGCCGTCTTGAGAACGACGCAGCAGGAACAGAGGGAGCCGACATACGCCGAAAAAGTAAAGATAACGAGCAACAAGGTCGAGCAGACGGCGGTCAAGCCGCCCAAAAATGTGGTCATAATTCGACCGGAAAGAGAAGGTGGCGAGATTCAAACGAGCGAAGAAGCACTTGACGCGGTGTTCACCCTAGTGAATCCCCGCAAGAGAGGAATCCAAGTTACGGCCGTCCGGAAAATAAAGGGAAACGGCCTAGCCGTTGAGACGACGAAGCCGGAGAGCCTAAAAGAGTTCACCGAGAACTCGAAACTAAAGGAGGCTGGACTAAAAGCTAGCACGCCGCAGCGGAGACCCCCCAGGATGATCATCTACGACGTCCCGAGGGACATTCCAGAGAAGGAGATCCTGGCCTGCATGAGGAAGCAGAACCAAGAAAGACTAAATGAGGACGACGTTGCAGCCATCAAGTTCTGCTTCAGGACCGGCAGAAAGGATCAAGAGGAGACGAACTGGGTCATCGAAGTGCCCCCCCAGGTAAGGGAGAAACTATTGAAAGGTAAGATCTTCCTCTCATGGAATGCCTGCAAAGTTAAAGATTACATAGCAATTAGTCGCTGCTACAAGTGTCAAGGATACGGACACGTGGCAAAATATTGCCGCGTTAACTATGAAATCTGCGCGCACTGTGCAGAAAGTGGGCACAGCACTAAAGAGTGCAAAGATAAGGATGGGCACGCCACCTGCGTAAACTGCAAGAGAGCAGGGAGGAAGGGCGATCACGCAGCTTCCAACGCGAAATGCCCAATGTATACGAAAGCCTTGGAAGCAATAATAGCAAGGACGCAATATGTATAAAGAGCAACGCAGGGACAGAAGAGGACTTGGGAGGAAAAGGGAAATAAGGATCCTGCAGCACAACATGCAGCGATCCAAAACAACTCCTTACGAGATCCGGACGCAAATGGACGCCGATGGGGATGACATAATATTAATGCAAGAACCATACAGCGTCGATGGGAAAATACCCGGATTCGGCACAGGAGTCGCGATCGCCTGCAGAGGGTCGAAGCACAACCCGCCAATGGCGGCCGTAGGGATAAAATCAGAGACCCTAACGCCCCTCGAGGTCGCCGAACTCTGCACAACACACTGTTCCTGCGTGCAGATAAGCGACGGGGAAACAGAGGTGTACGCGGCAAGCCTGTACTTTCCGCCGACAGGAAACATCGAGGTCGGCGTGCAACAGTTGGAGAAGGTACTACGGTGTCTCAGAGGCAAGAGGATCATCATCGGCCTGGATGCGAACGCAAAATCACCGCTGTGGTGCAGCAGGAGCACCGACGACAGAGGCGAGGCCCTAGAGGCAGTCATAGCGCAGTACGGTCTCCATGTCCTGAATCAACCAGGACAACCCCACACGTTTGAAACAACTCGAGGGCGATCAAACATAGACGTGACGATGGCGAGCCCAGAGGCAATACTCCTTGTAAAGGGCTGGAGGATACGCGAAGATGGTACCTCCAGTGACCACCGGATACTGGAGACGCTCCTTGACTTCGGGACGAGAAGCACCACACCGCAGCTTCAGGAAAGACGCTATAACACGCGAAAAGCCAACTGGGAGGTATTTCAGAGTGCCCTCACAGAGAAAATGGAGGCACTCAAAGAAACAACCCTCCAGCAGGCAGAGGACGTCGAAAGAATGGCCGGGCAACTCCAGGCAACCCTGATAGGTGCCTGCGACACCGCCATCCCAAAGAAGAAATGGTACTACAGGTCAGTACCCTGGTGGACGCCCGAGCTCACCAGAGCAAAGAGAAACACCTACCAGGCGAGAAGAAGGTATCAGGGGGCCAGGGACCCCGCTACGAGGGAGCAGGAGAAGCTGCGGTACAGGTCAACACGAAAGGAGTATAAGAGGATGCTGGCAAGAGCAAAAATCCAGAGCTGGCAGGACTTCGTCACCAAAGAGGGTAACAGGGAACCTTGGGGCATCGCTTACAAAACAGTCGCAAGGAAACTCAGAGGAGAGGAAACAACATCGACGCTGAAGACGCCGCTCGGATATACCTCCAACTGGCGAACGACCGCGGCAGCGATGTTGTCCGCACTTCTACCCGACGACGAGGAAGACACCGAAACGGAGGAGCAGAAGGAAATAAGGCGGAACTCGACAAACCCCCCCAACGTAGAAGACACCCCTGAATTCAGCTTCGAAGAACTCAGTGACGCCGTGAAACGGCTGAGGAAGGGGAAGTGCCCAGGCCCCGACCTGATTGAGGTCGAAATAATCCAACGGGCCTGGGGAAGAATACACCAGGAGCTCCTAAGGCTCATGAACGGCTGCCTCGCCTGGGGAATATTCCCCAAACGGTGGAAGGTCGCAAATGTTATCACCATCCCCAAGGGACCGGATCGGGACAGAAGCAATCCGAAATCCTACAGGCCAATCTGTCTGCTCTCCATGATAGGCAAGCTGCTAGAAAGGCTAATGGCCACCAGGATGGCACCTATCTTCCACGACCACGCGCTCTCCTCCGACAGACAATATGGCTTTCGCCCCGGAAGATCGACGGTGGACGCGATCATCAAGCTCCGCGAGAAAATCGAGCAAATGAGCGAGAAGAGGTACGTCCTCGCAATAGCACTCGATATATCAGGAGCCTTCGACAACGTCTGGTGGCCGAACATGCTGCACGAGCTCAAAAGAAGAGAATGCCCCGACAACCTGTACCGGTTAACAAGGAGCTACTTCTCCGAAAGAACCGTACAGATTGCTGGGAAAAACGAAGCAGTGAGCAAGCCCGTCACGAAAGGATGCCCGCAGGGATCGGTCCTGGGACCAAGTTTCTGGAATCTCGTATTTGATGACCTGCTGGCTGAGCTAGCGGAAAACGCGACGGGGTGCGAACCCATCGCGTACGCGGACGACATCGTGATTCTAATTGCCGGCAACACGAGGAACGAGCTCCAGGAAAAGGGACAGGAGGTAGTTACCCGAGTCTCTACCTGGTGCACCAGGAAGAAGCTAACGTTATCGGCACAGAAAACGGAGATGCTGCTCGTCAAAGGTAAGCTGGACGCGGAGAGGCCACCGATTATTAAGATTAGCGGCAGGAATATAAGGATGGAGCAGGCAATCAAATACCTTGGAGTGCACCTCGAAGGAGGGCTAAAAGTCAACAAGCACGTGGAGGCAATAACAGGTAAGTGTCAAAAACTCTTCAACAGCCTCGCGAGGGTGGCCAAGGCGAAATGGGGACTCGGACACGCGGCCATGCGTACTCTGTACAGAGGGCTGTACGAGCCGATAACCACATACGCCGCAGCCGGCTGGAGCGACCTACTGAAAGGGAAAGCGAGGAGCAAGCTGATAAGGTCACAGAGGATGGCACTCCTCCGAGTGACCAAGGCCTATAGAACCACGTCAACCGAGGCACTGCAGGTTATCGCCGGAGTCATTCCTATTGACCTCCTAGTCGAAATCAGGGCAAGACTCCACAATAAGAAGAGGAGGCGCGACGAAGCGCCCGACGAGAAATCCATTGTCGGCGAGGCGTTAGATAAGTGGCAAGAGCGCTGGCAAACAACGCCAAAGGGCAGGACGACCTTCGACTACTTTGCTAGCATCAAGGACAGACTGGAGAACCGCTGGGTGAGACCCGACCACTACACGACACAGTTCATTAGCGGCCACGGGGATTTCAACGGTAAGCTCAAGTCATTCAACCTCAGCGAATTGGACACATGTGAATGCGGCGAAATAGAAACCGCCCATCACATCTTAGAAGACTGTCCAATCTTCGATGAAGAAAGGCAGGAATTCCGAAATGCACTGGGAGAACTCGATCTGCGCTGGCCGGAAGAAAAGCGGGAGTACGTAACAAAAGACGTATACCCCCACTTCTGTCAGTTTGCAAGGAAAGTACTCCAAGCGAAGGAGGAGAAGAGAAGGAACGCCCTACGAGAAATGGGAGGCGCAACGCAGCCAGGGCGACTGCCAGGAAGAGGATCGACGCAACTGGAGGGGCAGGCAGGCCGGCCTCTAAGGCATAGTCCAAGACTGGCCCGGTGCGTGCCCGTACAACGACGGGAACAAGAGGAAGAAACCAACGAAGAGGGACTCTCCGAAGATGAAGACGGCGACACCCAATAGTAGAGGAGCAGGAAGGAGACGAAGAAGAAGAAGATAAAACAGCGAAGAAGGGATACACGCACGAAAACACAGGACCCATGACAGGACAATACACAAAACACTGGGAACAGGAAGAGAACTAAGGATAAGAGGACAAAAACCAACACGAGTCGGAGATAAGACCTGCGACCGTCAGTGCAGGCGACGCTCATGCAAATGAGTGCCGTGACGGTGCAGGGACAATCGGCTGCAAAGCCAACCTGCTGGGACCGAGCTATACGCTGGCAGCTCCGCCTCCCCGTGGCCCCCGCTGGTAACGGTGCTGCGCGATGCGCGCATCGCGCGGTGCCGGCTAAGCGAGCTGCCGCCCGAAAGGGTAGGTTCAACTTGCCCACTGACCCGAAAGGAGAGGGCAGGGTTTTTCCAAGTCGCGCGCCGACCACCTATGCGCGCCGTTCCCCGGGCATTGGACGTCAGAAAGTAGGATATAAATAACATCTAGCGAAGCCAGTATGAGTGCTATACTCCAGGAATGGCGTGGCCGGCCCAACGGTCGAGCCCCTAACCGCTCAATACTACTTGTCCCTATCTACTTCCCGCAGGGAGGGCTCGCTTTGCGAGCCTATGGGGGCTGGCAAACCCACGTTCCCGCAGCCAGGGGGACCGTCGGGACCAGCGTCCCGTTACGTGAGTCCCTATGTACACCGCAAGGAAGGTTGCCGGCGGAGAGAGGCAGCCTCACTCTCTCCAAGGGGCCTTGGGTAGTAGCGCACCCACGATCCTGATGCCAAGGGTGGGACCGTCGGGGAAAGTTCAGGGTTTGTAGGCGCCCTGTAAGCCCCGCTTACGTGAGTCCCATCTGGGTCTGCCGAGCTCGGTTAGCAGGACGCCGGGCCGGTAGTGACGTGGCCGTACATCCACACGATAGTCCCACCAGCGACTTAGGCTGGTACCACGGGCGGGTCGAGTTATAGCCCGGAGGGAGTAGCGACCCCTCTGCTCGGCCAAAAATGGGTATGGACTCGTGGTGGCAGTGGTTGATGGCCAAGATGCTGGCAAGAGGGCCGAGTTAAGGTGTTCGTCCTACACCGAATGGTCTACGGCGTGTGAGCAGCGTCCCAACTGCTCCGGTACCGTCCCGGTAGACGGTAGGGCTTAGAAAGGGCCCCGTTCGACCTGAGACGAGCGACAGCCCCTGCAGGCCTAGCTAATCCAGGAAGCAGGGCACTGTGTGCCTTGCGCGATGGTTGGGCGTTTACCCAACCCCAATTGTTCCAGGGGACCCGGGTTACTGTATGGACAAAAAGTCTGGGAAAGTACCCGTTACCAAAGATTGCATATATGTATGTCCCTATCTACTACTCGACAAACCCCCCCAACGTAGAAGACACCCCTGAATTCAGCTTCGAGGAACTCAGTGACGCCGTGAAACGGCTGAGGAAGGGGAAGTGCCCAGGCCCCGACCTGATTGAGGTCGAAATAATCCAACGGGCCTGGGGAAGAATACACCAGGAGCTCCTAAGGCTCATGAACGGCTGCCTCGCCTGGGGAATATTCCCCAAACGGTGGAAGGTCGCAAATGTTATCACCATCCCCAAGGGACCGGATCGGGACAGAAGCAATCCGAAATCCTACAGGCCAAT
>NW_026108848.1:307500-330000 GCF_024516045.1 Bombus affinis
CGAGGTATGCAAATTTTTATAGAAACCGTTATTGTTCGACGTCGTCTAGCCGAACGTAACGGTTTCTTTTTATTTTTTTAAAAAATTTTTTTCCACCGGACCTAGCTGACTGGGACGTTGGAACTTTGAAATTTCTCTCGCCCCGGTACGAAAAGGCCGAACGTTCCTTTCGAAATAATTCCTCAAAAAGCGTTACGAGGTATGGAAATTTTTATAGAAACCGTTATTGTTCCACGTCGTCTAGCCAAACGTAACGGTTTCTTTTTATTTTTTTAAAAAATTTTTTTCCACCGGACCTAGCTGACTGGGACGTTGGAACTTTGAAATTTCTCTCGCCCCGGTACGAAAAGGCCGAACGTTCCTTTCGAAATAATTCCTCAAAAAGCGTTACGAGGTATGCAAATTTTTATAGAAACCGTTATTGTTCGACGTCGTCTAGCCGAACGTAACGGTTTCTTTTTAATTTTTTAAAAAATTTTTTTCCACCGGACCTAGCTGACTGGGACGTTGGAACTTTGAAATTTCTCTCGTCCCGGTACGAAAAGGCCGAACGTTCCTTTCGAAATAATTTCTCAAAAAGCGTTACGAGGTATGGAAATTTTTATAGAAACCGTTATTGTTCGACGTCGTCTAGCCAAACGTAACGGTTTCTTTTTATTTTTTTAAAAAATTTTTTTCCACCGGACCTAGCTGACTGGGACGTTGGAACTTTGAAATTTCTCTCGTCCAGGTACGAAAAGGCCGAACGTTCCTTTCGAAATAATTCCTCAAAAAGCGTTACGAGGTATGGAAATTTTTATAGAAATCGTTATTGTTCGGCGCCGTCTAGCCGAACGTAACGGTTTCTTTTTATTTTTTTTTTAAATTTTTTCCACCGGACCTAGCTGACTGGGACGTTGGCACTTTGAATTGTTTCGCACTGCTCCAAAAGTGCCGAAAGTACCGAAAGTTCCTTTCGCATTAATTCCATAATAAGCGTTATAAGGTACGTATATTCTGGCATAAATCGATATATTCTAATTAAATACATCGGGATTAAGCGTTAATTTTGTTCTTGAAACGTTCTAAAAAGTTTCGAATTGCACATTGGGACATGGAAAAATTTCCGTATCGAACACGTTTTTTCGAGTTATCTCGCTTAAAAGTGTTACAAGGTAGGAATATTTTTGCATAAATGGACGTATCTCGACGTTTTACGTCGGGATTAAGCGTTTATTTGGTCGGTGGAACGTTTTCTAGAAACGGAACTATGCGACGGGACGTTGGGACTTTGAAGAAGTTCGGCCGGTGCGAAAAGACCGAAAAGGTTTTTTCGAGTTATCTCGCTTAAAAGTGTTACAATGTAGGAATATTTTTGCATAAATCGACGTATCTCGACGTTTTACGTCGGGATTAAGCGTTTATGTCGTCCCCAAGACCTTCTACAAAGTTTCGATTTTTTCGTTGGGACTTTGAAAAATTTCCGTATCGAACACGTTTTTTCGAGTTATCTCGCTTAAAAGTGTTACAAGGTAGGAATATTTTTGCATAAATGGACGTATCTCGACGTTTTACGTCGGGATTAAGCGTTTATTTGGTCGGTTGAACGTTTTCTAGAAACGGAACTATGCGACGGGACGTTGGGACTTTGAAGTATTTCGCACCGGTACGTAGGGACTTAGAAAAATTTCGGCCGGCGCGAAAAGTCCGAAATGGTTATTTCGAGTTATTTCGTTAAAAAGCGTTATAAGGTATAATTTTTTTGACAGGGATCGTTATATCTCTATTAAATACAATCGGATTAAACATTTTTGTCGAATTTTTTGAAAAATTAGCTTCCGTCGGACTGATACGACTGGGATATTTTTGCAATTTTTTCGTTAATTAATGTTACAAGGTATATATCTTTTTACATATTTCGTGTTATTTTAACGTGTTTTAATCGATTATAAAGTTATTTTTCGTCCATAGTCGATAAAACTGTATGTTTACTGATGCAATTTTTCGGTGAAAAAAAAAATTAATTTTTTGGTAAAAATGCATTTATAATATGTTAATAATGCTTGTGGTAAAATATTTCGATGGTTGGATATCGCCTTTATATAGTAGTTATTGAACGTGCGAGCGACTAAGTTCCAGCGTCCCTTCCGAACGGTACGTTGCTACGGAGGTTTTGCACCATAAGCGCGCGGCCGCTAGCCCGACCGGCGCCGGCCTTCCGGCCGGCCCCTTGGTATCTATAAGAGAAGCGTCGAGCCGGACGGTTCGGTCGGAACAGCGCTGGGCGCGTGGCTATTCTACGGCCTCGGTTGAGAATTCAGTCACCGCTCCTCGAGTCTTAGTGTATTTTACGCTATTTCTCGACTGTTCCTCCGTTCTCGTACTGGTTTTTTCTCTACACTGCTGCGCCGCGGGTCGAAGTCTAGGACGTAATGACCGTTAACGTGGCAAGCTTCCCCTTAGTCGGGAAGCTGGTGACCTGTGTGCACGTATTTGACAAAAGTTGGATGCGTGTGTGCTTGTACTTACGGAGTAGCCATTCTTGCAGAGACCATCGGTTGTAAGCTATTTGTAGCTGCACGATGGTCCTTTTGGCGTTCTGTAGAGTGCGTTATCTTCTGGTAACGCGTCTCTACAGAGGTGTTGAAGCTTATAAAAGAATATTCTTACGGTATGTCCAGCATGCGTATACGTGCTTTACCGCTAAGTTATATTCTACGAGAGAAGTTGGAGGAGAAAAGTTACAAACAGAAATAATTCTGTGAAGTATGAATCTTTGTATCGATATATGATGGTGAGAGAGGAGGAGAATTAAAGTGGCTGAGTGACGTTGTTACTGAACCATGGAACGTTGCTCTCTAAGTCATATTACATATATATATAAAATGAAAAGTCTCGTCGTACGGTGCTTACGTCCCACCTACGACACAGAGAGAACTTTTAAACGAAAATGCTGGTTTTTGGGAATATATTATAAGATCCCTGGTTGATCCTGCCAGTAGTCATATGCTTGTCTCAAAGATTAAGCCATGCATGTCTCAGTACATGCCGCATTAAGGTGAAACCGCGAATGGCTCATTAAATCAGTTATGGTTTCTTAGATCATACCTACATTTACTTGGATAACTGTGGTAATTCTAGAGCTAATACATGCAAACAGATTCCGACCAGAGATGGTAGGAATGCTTTTATTAGATCAAAACCAATCGGTGGCGGATGGCTCGTCTGTCCGTCCATCGTTTGTTTTGGTGACTCTGAATAACTTTGTGCTGATCGCATGGTCATCTAGCACCGGCGACGCATCTTTCAAATGTCTGCCTTATCAACTGTCGATGGTAGGTTCTGCGCCTACCATGGTTGTAACGGGTAACGGGGAATCAGGGTTCGATTCCGGAGAGGGAGCCTGAGAAACAGCTACCACATCCAAGGAAGGCAGCAGGCGCGCAAATTACCCACTCCCGGCACGGGGAGGTAGTGACGAAAAATAACGATACGGGACTCATCCGAGGCCCCGTAATCGGAATGAGTACACTTTAAATCCTTTAACGAGGACCAATTGGAGGGCAAGTCTGGTGCCAGCAGCCGCGGTAATTCCAGCTCCAATAGCGTATATTAAAGTTGTTGCGGTTAAAAAGCTCGTAGTTGAATCTGTGTGTCACAGTGTCGGTTCACCGCTCGCGGTGTTTAACTGGCATTATGTGGTACGTCCTATCGGTGGGCTTAGCTCCTCGCGGGCGGTCCAACTAATATCCCATCGCGGTGCTCTTCACTGAGTGTCGAGGTGGGCCGATACGTTTACTTTGAACAAATTAGAGTGCTTAAAGCAGGCTACCTTCGCCTGAATACTGTGTGCATGGAATAATGGAATAGGACCTCGGTTCTATTTTGTTGGTTTTCGGAGCCCCGAGGTAATGATTAATAGGGACAGATGGGGGCATTCGTATTGCGACGTTAGAGGTGAAATTCTTGGATCGTCGCAAGACGGACAGAAGCGAAAGCATTTGCCAAAAATGTTTTCATTAATCAAGAACGAAAGTTAGAGGTTCGAAGGCGATCAGATACCGCCCTAGTTCTAACCATAAACGATGCCAGCCAGCGATCCGCCGAAGTTCCTCCGATGACTCGGCGGGCAGCTTCCGGGAAACCAAAGCTTTTGGGTTCCGGGGGAAGTATGGTTGCAAAGCTGAAACTTAAAGGAATTGACGGAAGGGCACCACCAGGAGTGGAGCCTGCGGCTTAATTTGACTCAACACGGGAAACCTCACCAGGCCCGGACACCGGAAGGATTGACAGATTGATAGCTCTTTCTTGATTCGGTGGGTGGTGGTGCATGGCCGTTCTTAGTTGGTGGAGCGATTTGTCTGGTTAATTCCGATAACGAACGAGACTCTAGCCTGCTAAATAGACGTAACTTATGGTATCTCGAAGGCCCCCGGCTTCGGTCGGTGGGTTTTTACTACCAACGTACAAACAAATCTTCTTAGAGGAACAGGCGGCTTCTAGCCGCACGAGATTGAGCAATAACAGGTCTGTGATGCCCTTAGATGTTCTGGGCCGCACGCGTGCTACACTGAAGGAATCAGCGTGTTTTCCCTGGCCGAAAGGCCCGGGTAACCCGCTGAACCTCCTTCGTGCTAGGGATTGGGGCTTGCAATTATTCCCCATGAACGAGGAATTCCCAGTAAGCGCGAGTCATAAGCTCGCGTTGATTACGTCCCTGCCCTTTGTACACACCGCCCGTCGCTACTACCGATTGAATGATTTAGTGAGGTCTTCGGACTGGTGCGCGGCCAATGTGATAAGCATTGCCGATGTTACCGGGAAGATGACCAAACTTGATCATTTAGAGGAAGTAAAAGTCGTAACAAGGTTTCCGTAGGTGAACCTGCGGAAGGATCATTAACGATATAACACAAAAACTTAAAGAATTTGACTTGAACACTTGAAAAATACGAAACTGTATAAGTCGGTAAGGAGCCGTACTCCTCCTATATCGACGAACCAAAGTATATACGACGTATCAACAAGCTATATACTTTAACAAAGAACAGTTAAATTCGCCCGGAGCGTGGCTTACTCCGTTGGCAAAATGATGAAAAGACATAAGGAGGAGACGACCCTTCAGCTACGAAACTATATGAAGAGAAGGTGGCACTCTCTCTCGATCATCGGGATGAAGAGATACATACATATATATATATATATATATATATATATATATACATACATAAACGAATTCGAGGCGCCTGCGTGAGGTCGTACACAGAAAGACCCGCCGCCTGCGAATAACAAAATATATACGAATTCGAGGCGCCTGCGTGAGGTCGTACACAGAAAGACCCGCCGTCTGCGAATATTATGATTTTATAATAAAACTATAAATGGGAACTTGAGCTTTCGAAAATTAAACTTTGACACGAATATCGAACGAAAAATTACGAATGGAAACCACCCGTAAAGAGAAATGAGATCGAGGCGCTTGCGTGAGGCCGTATACAGAAAGACCCGCCGCCACGATCTCGTATTTTTTTTTTTTGCGTCGTGGAGACCGTACAAACGAATAACAAAATCTCTAAAGTGCCTCGTGTCGGAGAGATCATGCTCGCCTATTCTCTTCTATGTTTCGTGGTCTGTGTTGCGTTTGCTCTCCTCCTAGCAACGGGACATCGAAGACTCCTCTTTGGGATCGAACGAAGCGACTAAAACGAGTCGACGAGAGCGAAAGTACGAGTAGCGAGTCGCGCATGTAGAAAGGATACCGACATATCTTCGAAGGTTCTCTTCGAAGATCCATGGATACCTTATGCGCGTCGACCTCTCGTCTCTTTCACCGCTCTCGGTCGTTCTCGAAACGTGCTTCCTACCCATAGGGCGTGTGTTCTTCGTATGTCGTTTTGTTCGAAATAACGAAACCACTTGTAACATACTCGTGGATCGGGTAACCTAGAACGAAAACGCATTGCGTGGATGTTGGCCCGCTATGATAATGATAATGATGATGATGACGATGACTATGATGACGATGCGTAGCAACGATTCGTAACTAGTCTAGCCGAAGTTGGTTCAGAGGGGACCGCAGGCTGTCTACCCTCGATGTCGTGAGTCGGACACCCGTGCCGTCGCTAGAGTTTTTTCAAAGCTCGGCTTCTGGATATTGGGAAGAAAGACCGCTCGAGGACGACGGCTGCGCGTGCGTCCCATCGAATTTTTTTTTTTTTTATACCACCTGAACGACTAAAGTTTCGTCTAGTTCGTCGCATATAACCCGTTCAGAGGGGACCGCAGGCTGTCTATCCTCGTTGTCGTGAGTCGGACACCCGTGCCGTCGCTGAAGTTTTTTCAAAGCTCGGCTTCTGGATATTGGGAAGAAAGACCGCGCGAGGTAGATGGATGCGAGTCCCATCGAATTTTTTTATTTTTTAAAAAAACAATCACCTGAACGGAGATGTGTTCTCTTTCGTCGATTTTTCACGCTTTGAGTCGTCGCGATCGCCATCCGTTCGGAGGAGATCGCCGACTTCGAAGCCTCGATGTCGTGAGTCGGACACCCGTGCCGTCGCTAGAGTTTTTTCAAAGCTCGGCTTCTGGATATTGGGAGGAAAGACCGCTCGAGGCCGAGGGTCGCGCGAGTCCCATCGAATCTTTACATCACCCGAACGATGGAGGCGCACGCTCTTTTTCTTGAATAATTGGACGAGAGGAATGCATATCGTATTATATATACACACACACACATATATATATATATGGGCTAGCCACCGTGCGTATTTCTTCGCGAGATCGTGTGCTGCACAGAGGATTCAGAATCGGGTGTTATATCCCCGTCGTTTCCTGACGAACGGAGCTTCGATCTCGATGGTTGTTATATATCATAATGTACTTTTCGCCCGGCCGGCGGACGCGCGTATCTTCGCGCGTTCGTCGGATTTCATTTTCGAACGTTTTCGTGTCGTCGATCTTCCGGCGACTTCTGCGCGTCCGATTCCCGTTGGTCGGTCGTGTCGGATCTCGGCTTCGCTCGAACCGAGTATTAAGAGTACATGGAGTACAAGAGTTTTAAAAAATATATGAAAAGATTACCCTGAACGGTGGATCACTTGGCTCGTGGGTCGATGAAGAACGCAGCTAATTGCGCGTCAACGTGTGAACTGCAGGACACATGAACATCGACATTTCGAACGCACATTGCGGTCCACGGATACAATTCCTGGACCACGCCTGGCTGAGGGTTGCTCACGTAAACCTAAGACTGCTTGCGTTGCGTGTCGTTCCTCTCTATCTGTCTCTCTCTGTCCCTTGGTGCCTTCGACAACCCGCCGTCGTTCTTACGATACGTAGAACGTTTCAGAGTCGGAGGAAGCGCACGAAGAAGGATACGAACAAGAGCGGACGCGAGAGAACGTACGCGACGTACGAGCGATTGTTGGACGCTCGTCGGCGTTCGTCGCGGTCGTGTCGAGGCCGTGCAATTCGTACGCATGCTCGATATATAAACTATCGTGTTCACGGGAGACACTACGAAACTCTACCTCTGTCTCTCTCTGTCCCTTGGTGCCTTCGACAACCCGCCGTCGTTCTTACGATACGTAGAACGTTTCAGAGTCGGAGGAAGCGCACGAAGAAGGATACGAATAAGAGCGGAGAGAACCGTCACGGACCTGCGTGAGTGCTAGCGGCGTCGTGAGTCGTCCTTTCGTACGACCGCCCGCTTATGCACCGCTTCGTGTCGGTTATCGAATATATTATATATATATATATATATATATATATATATATATATACGTAGTGTTGTCCTCGTGACCGATTTTTTTTTCATATCAGCAGATTTGCATACGTTTGCAGGTTTTCGATGAGCACGATGTCCGCGCCCCCGACGTCGTCTTAAATGAATATTATTTTGGCGAGACTGAGAGAAAGCAAATATGGGAACTCGGTCGAGAGAGGAGAGAAGGAGAACAGCCTCAGATAAAAGTAAACTTGGTAACGGTGCGGAATTTTGCCGTACAACCGTCTTTTCTTAAGACGTTTTACTCGAATAGCCCCAGGGATCTAATGCCCACTCCGTCTCTTCGTGCGTAGAGATATACTCTGCGCGAGCGACTGACAACGACGAGGACCGTCGCATCGATGGGTCGTCGTTGCGTTTAACATACTCTGTGCTTGTAATTTATCCCCGAAAGAGAGCCGTAGATCCGGGAACGCACACGTGATTTCTTCGAGCGCTGATGACTTAGGGAGATGATCCCCAGGCGTTGCGCGGAGATCGGAGAGTACGCGTTACTTGTATCGGGACGAATTTTCCCCGTCGTTCGCGTATCTCTCTGCCCGCCGGCCCTGGCCCAAAGCCACGTTCGTCGGAAATCGTAGAAATCGTGTGCGAACTAGCGCGTGTCTATGATCGGCTACGGGTGTTTTACCAAGCTCGAGGTGTTGCGCAACGTTTCCGTACCTGACGAAGATGCGCACGAGAGTCCGTTACAAAGTCGTTGGATGGTCGTCGTCGTCATGCCAGAGAGAATCTCTGGACACGTACAGGAGAAGAGATCGTAGACGAGGAAGAAGACGATCCCCTTTGGCGAGGCTGGAGTGAAACTTTGATTTAATTAAAGACGAGGTATACACGCGCGTACGACGTGATAGTCGTGCGCGCGTGTGATTTTTTTTTAAGGCAATTCGGCGCTACAAGTACTCGAAAAACAGAGAGTGTTGGTCATCCCATGCCTTTTCGGCGTCTATCGCTGGACCGCGCATCCTAACGTCGACGGTCGTCCAGTCCCCGAACACACCACAGTGAACGTCTCGCTCGCTTTTCCACTTGCGTGCGTTCCCGTGCGTTTTCGTCGTCGTCGGTACAGAGCAAAGAAACTTTGCCGTTTCGATCTCTGTGCCGGCAGAAAACAAGGAACCGCTGGAATTTGTCGAGAGTAGAGAAACGGCTGTAAGAGACTGAGGACGGGCGTTAAAAATCACCGACGATCGTTTTAGGATGTCTGGCGTGAGTCTTAGCTCGAACATGATACGACGTACGAAGAAAAGGGCACTTTGGCGCGATGCTTAAAACGCTTCTCTGGAAGGAAAGAGTGTTCTCGTTCTATTCGAATTTTTATTTTTTTTTCTCTTTGAGGCGATTTTCGCATATAGAGATAAAAAAGATACCACCTTCTCTCGTACTGGAGTTTCATAGCTTTGTTCGAAGTGTTCGCGCATACACGGCACGAACGTGTTTTTTTTTTCTTTGAATAAAAAAATCACATTTTTGTCTCGTGTCGTGACGTTGAAGCGACCTCAGAGTAGGCGAGATTACCCGCTGAATTTAAGCATATTACTAAGCGGAGGAAAAGAAACTAACAAGGATTTCCTTAGTAGCGGCGAGCGAACAGGAATTAGCCCAGCACTGAATCCCGCGGTTCCGCCGTTGGGAAATGTAGTGTTCGGGAGGATCCGTTTATCCCGTGACGTCGAACCGCGTCCAAGTCCATCTTGAATGGGGCCATGTACCCACAGAGGGTGCCAGGCCCGTAGCGACCGGAACGCGTTTCGGGAGGATCTCTCCTTAGAGTCGGGTTGCTTGAGAGTGCAGCCCTAAGTTGGTGGTAAACTCCATCTAAGGCTAAATACAACCACGAGACCGATAGCGAACAAGTACCGTGAGGGAAAGTTGAAAAGAACTTTGAAGAGAGAGTTCAAGAGTACGTGAAACCGTTCAGGGGTAAACCTGAGAAACCCAAAAGATCGAATGGGGAGATTCATCGTCGACGGCGCCGGTTCCCGTTGGTGAGCGATGCTCCGGGTGGGCCTTCGTGGTTCCATTAGCGAGGGCACGCCACCTTCGGTGTCGAACGCGCCGGTGTCGTAGTCGTGCACTTCTCCCCTAGTAGAACGTCGCGACCCGTTGTGTGTCGGTCTACGGCCCGAGTGGGCGCCTGTCGCGTCGCTTCGGCGTACGCGGCAGACCCTCGGTCGCCCGGCCGACTGCACGACGGTACACGCACGGTATCGGGCCGCAACCAATCCATTTTCTCGAATATGTGTGTGTGCGTCTGGACCGCCGCAAGCTTCGCCCTTACTCCGCAGTCTCGGGCTTACGTCCCGTGCTCGGGTATTGGCAGCTGTTAGCAGCGCGGATATCTTGGACTGGCCAAATCTCGAATTACCGGTCGGCGACGCTATTGCTTTGGGTACTCTCAGGACCCGTCTTGAAACACGGACCAAGGAGTCTAACATGTGCGCGAGTCATTGGGACATTAAAACCTAAAGGCGAAATGAAAGTGAAAATCGGCGTTCGCGTCGATGGAGGGAGGATGGGCCGCGCAACTATGCGGCCTCGCACTCCCGGGGCGTCTCGTTCTCATTGCGAGGAGAGGCGCACCTAGAGCGTACACGTTGGGACCCGAAAGATGGTGAACTATGCCTGGTCAGGACGAAGTCAGGGGAAACCCTGATGGAGGTCCGTAGCGATTCTGACGTGCAAATCGATCGTCGGAACTGGGTATAGGGGCGAAAGACTAATCGAACCATCTAGTAGCTGGTTCCCTCCGAAGTTTCCCTCAGGATAGCTGGCACTCGACCGTTCTCATCGAACGCGTGCGAGTCTCATCTGGTAAAGCGAATGATTAGAGGCCTTGGGGCCGAAACGACCTCAACCTATTCTCAAACTTTAAATGGGTGAGATCTCTGGCTTGCTTGGATCATGAAGCCACGAGATATTGGATCAGAGTGCCAAGTGGGCCAATTTTGGTAAGCAGAACTGGCGCTGTGGGATGAACCAAACGTGGAGTTAAGGCGCCTAAGTCGACGCTTATGGGATACCATGAAAGGCGTTGGTTGCTTAAGACAGCAGGACGGTGGCCATGGAAGTCGGAATCCGCTAAGGAGTGTGTAACAACTCACCTGCCGAAGCAACTAGCCCTGAAAATGGATGGCGCTGAAGCGTCGCGCCTATACTCCGCCGTCAGTGGCAAGTGGGAAGGCACGCGAGTCTCGTTTTCCCCTCGTGGGTTCGGGACCGTCCTTCATGAAGCTCTGACGAGTAGGAGGGTCGCGGCGGTGTGCGCAGAAGGGTCTGGGCGTGAGCCTGCCTGGAGCCGCCGTCGGTGCAGATCTTGGTGGTAGTAGCAAATACTCCAGCGAGGCCCTGGAGGACTGACGTGGAGAAGGGTTTCGTGTGAACAGCCGTTGCACACGAGTCAGTCGATCCTAAGCCCTAAGAGAAATCCTATGCAGATGAGGTGTCCTAAGATCATACAAATTGCAACAAACAAATAAAAATTGAGCGAAAGAAACACACCCATTGGGCGAAAGGGAATCCGGTTCCTATTCCGGAACCCGGCAGCGGAACCGCATACCATTCGGGCCCTCGTAAGAGTGTTCGTCGGGGTAACCCAAAATGACCTGGAGACGCCGTCGGGAGATCCGGGAAGAGTTTTCTTTTCTGTATAAGCGTTCGAGTTCCCTGGAAACCTCTAGCAGGGAGATAGGGTTTGGAACGCGAAGAGCACCGCAGTTGCGGCGGTGTCCGGATCTTCCCCTCGGACCTTGAAAATCCAGGAGAGGGCCACGTGGAGGTGTCGCGCCGGTTCGTACCCATATCCGCAGCAGGTCTCCAAGGTAAAGAGCCTCTAGTCGATAGATTAATGTAGGTAAGGGAAGTCGGCAAATTGGATCCGTAACTTCGGAATAAGGATTGGCTCTGAGGAGCGGGGCGTGTCGGGCTTGGTCGGGAAGCGGGTTTGGCTGACGTGCCGGGCCTGGGCGAGCTGAACGGGACGCGGCGTATCTCTCTCTCGGGGGGGATATCGTCGCGCACCCCGGATCCGAGCTCGGTCCCGTGCCTTGGCCTCCCGCGGATCTTCCTTGCTGCGAGGCTTCCGTGGCGGTTTTACCGTCGCGGTCGTTCTCTTCGGCCGCCATTCAACGCTCAGCTCAGAACTGGCACGGACTAGGGGAATCCGACTGTCTAATTAAAACAAAGCATTGCGATGGCCCCCAAGGGTGTTGACGCAATGTGATTTCTGCCCAGTGCTCTGAATGTCAACGTGAAGAAATTCAAAAAAGCGCGGGTAAACGGCGGGAGTAACTATGACTCTCTTAAGGTAGCCAAATGCCTCGTCATCTAATTAGTGACGCGCATGAATGGATTAACGAGATTCCCTCTGTCCCTATCTACTTCCCGCAGGGAGGGCTCGCTTTGCGAGCCTATGGGGGCTGGCAAACCCACGTTCCCGCAGCCAGGGGGACCGTCGGGACAAGCGTCCCGTTACGTGAGTCCCTATGTACACCGCAAGGAAGGTTGCCGGCGGAGAGAGGCAGCCTCACTCTCTCCAAGGGGCCTTGGGTAGTAGCGCACCCACGATCCTGATGCCAAGGGTGGGACCGTCGGGGAAAGTTCAGGGTTTGTAGGCGCCCTGTAAGCCCCGCTTACGTGAGTCCCATCTGGGTCTGCCGAGCTCGGTTAGCAGGACGCCGGGCCGGTAGTGACGTGGCCGTACATCCACACGATAGTCCCACCAGCGACTTAGGCTGGTACCACGGGCGGGTCGAGTTATAGCCCGGAGGGAGTAGCGACCCCTCTGCTCGGCCAAAAATGGGTATGGACTCGTGGTGGCAGTGGTTGATGGCCAAGATGCTGGCAAGAGGGCCGAGTTAAGGTGTTCGTCCTACACCGAATGGTCTACGGCGTGTGAGCAGCGTCCCAACTGCTCCGGTACCGTCCCGGTAGACGGTAGGGCTTAGAAAGGGCCCCGTTCGACCTGAGACGAGCGACAGCCCCTGCAGGCCTAGCTAATCCAGGAAGCAGGGCACTGTGTGCCTTGCGCGATGGTTGGGCGTTTACCCAACCCCAATTGGTCCAGGGGACCCGGGTTACTGTATGGACAAAAAGTCTGGGAAAGTACCCGTTACCAAAAATTGCATATATGTATGTATGTATGTCCCTATCTACTTCCCGCAGGGAGGGCTCGCTTTGCGAGCCTATGGGGGCTGGCAAACCCACGTTCCCGCAGCCAGGGGGACCGTCGGGACAAGCGTCCCGTTACGTGAGTCCCTATGTACACCGCAAGGAAGGTTGCCGGCGGAGAGAGGCAGCCTCACTCTCTCCAAGGGGCCTTGGGTAGTAGCGCACCCACGATCCTGATGCCAAGGGTGGGACCGTCGGGGAAAGTTCAGGGTTTGTAGGCGCCCTGTAAGCCCCGCTTACGTGAGTCCCATCTGGGTCTGCCGAGCTCGGTTAGCAGGACGCCGGGCCGGTAGTGACGTGGCCGTACATCCACACGATAGTCCCACCAGCGACTTAGGCTGGTACCACGGGCGGGTCGAGTTATAGCCCGGAGGGAGTAGCGACCCCTCTGCTCGGCCAAAAATGGGTATGGACTCGTGGTGGCAGTGGTTGATGGCCAAGATGCTGGCAAGAGGGCCGAGTTAAGGTGTTCGTCCTACACCGAATGGTCTACGGCGTGTGAGCAGCGTCCCAACTGCTCCGGTACCGTCCCGGTAGACGGTAGGGCTTAGAAAGGGCCCCGTTCGACCTGAGACGAGCGACAGCCCCTGCAGGCCTAGCTAATCCAGGAAGCAGGGCACTGTGTGCCTTGCGCGATGGTTGGGCGTTTACCCAACCCCAATTGGTCCAGGGGACCCGGGTTACTGTATGGACAAAAAGTCTGGGAAAGTACCCGTTACCAAAAATTGCATATATGTATGTCCCTATCTACTGAGTTTCCAAGATGGCGGCAAGTGGGACGGACGCGTGCACGTCGCTCCGCAGTCTATAAACGAAAAAACCGGGCAAATTAAAAAGTTCGGGCGTAAAAATTAATTTAAAGCAAAGTGGGAGTGCCGAGGAAATCGTGTAGTTAAAAAGAATCGTGGAGATCGCCGAATTCAGAGCGAAAAAAAGCTAATGTAAATCGCCACGTGCGAAAAGTGAGGTTAGCTGACGCGACGGATAGGAAAAACCGAAAAATCAAAGATCTCGGGAGCGAAAAATAATTTAATAGGCAGAGTTAGTGCTTAAAATAAAGTGCATGCAAATATATTAGTGGAGATTTCCGCAATAAGCGCGAAAAAAAGCAAAAGAAAGTGCCGCGTGTGCGAAGCGAGGTTAGGCCACGTGGCGGACAAAAACGCGAAAATCGAAGATCTCGGGCACGAAAACTAAAATAATAGGAAGTGCGAGTGCTAAAAAACATAGTGCACACCGAAAGTTTAGTGAAAATTGCCGCAATAAGCGCGGAAAAACAAAAGAAAGTGCCGCGTGCGCGAAGTGAGGTTAGGCCACGTGGCGGACAAAAACGCGAAAATCGAAGTTCTCGGGCACGAAAACTAAAATAATAGATAGTGCGAGCGCTAAAAACATAGTGCACACCGAAAGTTTAGTGGAAATTGCCGCAATAAGCGCGAGAAAAGCAAAACAAAGTGCCACGTGCGGGTGGATAGGTTAGCGGACGCGCGGCAGCCATCTTGGGTCGAGCGACCGAAGCGCCGCCGCCCGGGCATCTTGGGAACCAAGAGCACGCTGCTAGGCGGCAAATTCAAATTCAAACCCAGGGGTTTTGAACTGTGAAGAGCACGCCGCCGGACTCAGCGCGGGAGTGCTCGCGGGAACAAAGCGCCAACTGAAAGTCCGCGAGGGGGATTCAATACGCCGCTGGACATAGCCACCGGGAAGCGAACAGCCGCAGCGGCAGCCGCAAGAAGCGGCAAGGAGCCGGTGATGCCGACGCTAGGGCACTCGTCGCCAGGCGCAGAGGCCAGAGTGGTCCTCCAACCCCTGAGGAAACCGATGGAAAAGAACGAGGCCACTCCAAGCCCGAGGATACCAGAGAAGACGATGAGAGCAAGCCTGGGGAGAAACAACCCCCCCAGAGATGAGGAGAGATTGGCGGGGGAGGATAAGCGGCAAGTGCCCGATATAAAGGCACAGGCCAGTGACATAGAGAGGAAGGTCACGGCGTTCTGCTTAGACTCGGCCAGGAAAATAAACAAGGAACACGCCGCAGTAATCCTACGGCACTTCAAAGAAATGAGGGGCATTGTTGACGAGCTACTGCTCCATAATAGGTACCTGACAGGCAGGCTAGAGCAGAGTGCCGGAGATGAGAAGAATAAGGAAACGGCGATAATGAACGCCGTCAACAAAGCAACCAGGCGGCTAGAAACAGCCGTCTTGAGAACGACGCAGCAGGAACAGAGGGAGCCGACATACGCCGAAAAAGTAAAGATAACGAGCAACAAGGTCGAGCAGACGGCGGTCAAGCCGCCCAAAAATGTGGTCATAATTCGACCGGAAAGAGAAGGTGGCGAGATTCAAACGAGCGAAGAAGCACTTGACGCGGTGTTCACCCTAGTGAATCCCCGCAAGAGAGGAATCCAAGTTACGGCCGTCCGGAAAATAAAGGGAAACGGCCTAGCCGTTGAGACGACGAAGCCGGAGAGCCTAAAAGAGTTCACCGAGAACTCGAAACTAAAGGAGGCTGGACTAAAAGCTAGCACGCCGCAGCGGAGACCCCCCAGGATGATCATCTACGACGTCCCGAGGGACATTCCAGAGAAGGAGATCCTGGCCTGCATGAGGAAGCAGAACCAAGAAAGACTAAATGAGGACGACGTTGCAGCCATCAAGTTCTGCTTCAGGACCGGCAGAAAGGATCAAGAGGAGACGAACTGGGTCATCGAAGTGCCCCCCCAGGTAAGGGAGAAACTATTGAAAGGTAAGATCTTCCTCTCATGGAATGCCTGCAAAGTTAAAGATTACATAGCAATTAGTCGCTGCTACAAGTGTCAAGGATACGGACACGTGGCAAAATATTGCCGCGTTAACTATGAAATCTGCGCGCACTGTGCAGAAAGTGGGCACAGCACTAAAGAGTGCAAAGATAAGGATGGGCACGCCACCTGCGTAAACTGCAAGAGAGCAGGGAGGAAGGGCGATCACGCAGCTTCCAACGCGAAATGCCCAATGTATACGAAAGCCTTGGAAGCAATAATAGCAAGGACGCAATATGTATAAAGAGCAACGCAGGGACAGAAGAGGACTTGGGAGGAAAAGGGAAATAAGGATCCTGCAGCACAACATGCAGCGATCCAAAACAACTCCTTACGAGATCCGGACGCAAATGGACGCCGATGGGGATGACATAATATTAATGCAAGAACCATACAGCGTCGATGGGAAAATACCCGGATTCGGCACAGGAGTCGCGATCGCCTGCAGAGGGTCGAAGCACAACCCGCCAATGGCGGCCGTAGGGATAAAATCAGAGACCCTAACGCCCCTCGAGGTCGCCGAACTCTGCACAACACACTGTTCCTGCGTGCAGATAAGCGACGGGGAAACAGAGGTGTACGCGGCAAGCCTGTACTTTCCGCCGACAGGAAACATCGAGGTCGGCGTGCAACAGTTGGAGAAGGTACTACGGTGTCTCAGAGGCAAGAGGATCATCATCGGCCTGGATGCGAACGCAAAATCACCGCTGTGGTGCAGCAGGAGCACCGACGACAGAGGCGAGGCCCTAGAGGCAGTCATAGCGCAGTACGGTCTCCATGTCCTGAATCAACCAGGACAACCCCACACGTTTGAAACAACTCGAGGGCGATCAAACATAGACGTGACGATGGCGAGCCCAGAGGCAATACTCCTTGTAAAGGGCTGGAGGATACGCGAAGATGGTACCTCCAGTGACCACCGGATACTGGAGACGCTCCTTGACTTCGGGACGAGAAGCACCACACCGCAGCTTCAGGAAAGACGCTATAACACGCGAAAAGCCAACTGGGAGGTATTTCAGAGTGCCCTCACAGAGAAAATGGAGGCACTCAAAGAAACAACCCTCCAGCAGGCAGAGGACGTCGAAAGAATGGCCGGGCAACTCCAGGCAACCCTGATAGGTGCCTGCGACACCGCCATCCCAAAGAAGAAATGGTACTACAGGTCAGTACCCTGGTGGACGCCCGAGCTCACCAGAGCAAAGAGAAACACCTACCAGGCGAGAAGAAGGTATCAGGGGGCCAGGGACCCCGCTACGAGGGAGCAGGAGAAGCTGCGGTACAGGTCAACACGAAAGGAGTATAAGAGGATGCTGGCAAGAGCAAAAATCCAGAGCTGGCAGGACTTCGTCACCAAAGAGGGTAACAGGGAACCTTGGGGCATCGCTTACAAAACAGTCGCAAGGAAACTCAGAGGAGAGGAAACAACATCGACGCTGAAGACGCCGCTCGGATATACCTCCAACTGGCGAACGACCGCGGCAGCGATGTTGTCCGCACTTCTACCCGACGACGAGGAAGACACCGAAACGGAGGAGCAGAAGGAAATAAGGCGGAACTCGACAAACCCCCCCAACGTAGAAGACACCCCTGAATTCAGCTTCGAAGAACTCAGTGACGCCGTGAAACGGCTGAGGAAGGGGAAGTGCCCAGGCCCCGACCTGATTGAGGTCGAAATAATCCAACGGGCCTGGGGAAGAATACACCAGGAGCTCCTAAGGCTCATGAACGGCTGCCTCGCCTGGGGAATATTCCCCAAACGGTGGAAGGTCGCAAATGTTATCACCATCCCCAAGGGACCGGATCGGGACAGAAGCAATCCGAAATCCTACAGGCCAATCTGTCTGCTCTCCATGATAGGCAAGCTGCTAGAAAGGCTAATGGCCACCAGGATGGCACCTATCTTCCACGACCACGCGCTCTCCTCCGACAGACAATATGGCTTTCGCCCCGGAAGATCGACGGTGGACGCGATCATCAAGCTCCGCGAGAAAATCGAGCAAATGAGCGAGAAGAGGTACGTCCTCGCAATAGCACTCGATATATCAGGAGCCTTCGACAACGTCTGGTGGCCGAACGTGCTGCACGAGCTCAAAAGAAGAGAATGCCCCGACAACCTGTACCGGTTAACAAGGAGCTACTTCTCCGAAAGAACCGTACAGATTGCTGGGAAAAACGAAGCAGTGAGCAAGCCCGTCACGAAAGGATGCCCGCAGGGATCGGTCCTGGGACCAAG
This sequence comes from Bombus affinis, assembly GCF_024516045.1. Classification (NCBI taxonomy): domain Eukaryota; kingdom Metazoa; phylum Arthropoda; class Insecta; order Hymenoptera; family Apidae; genus Bombus; species Bombus affinis. Next base: position 325,475 of record NW_026108848.1, read on the forward strand.
TTTCTGGAATCTCGTATTTGATGACCTGCTGGCTGAGCTAGCGGAAAACGCGACGGGGTGCGAACCCATCGCGTACGCGGACGACATCGTGATTCTAATTGCCGGCAACACGAGGAACGAGCTCCAGGAAAAGGGACAGGAGGTAGTTACCCGAGTCTCTACCTGGTGCACCAGGAAGAAGCTAACGTTATCGGCACAGAAAACGGAGATGCTGCTCGTCAAAGGTAAGCTGGACGCGGAGAGGCCACCGATTATTAAGATTAGCGGCAGGAATATAAGGATGGAGCAGGCAATCAAATACCTTGGAGTGCACCTCGAAGAAGGGCTAAAAGTCAACAAGCACGTGGAGGCAATAACAGGTAAGTGTCAAAAACTCTTCAACAGCCTCGCGAGGGTGGCCAAGGCGAAATGGGGACTCGGACACGCGGCCATGCGTACTCTGTACAGAGGGCTGTACGAGCCGATAACCACATACGCCGCAGCCGGCTGGAGCGACCTACTGAAAGGGAAAGCGAGGAGCAAGCTGATAAGGTCACAGAGGATGGCACTCCTCCGAGTGACCAAGGCCTATAGAACCACGTCAACCGAGGCACTGCAGGTTATCGCCGGAGTCATTCCTATTGACCTCCTAGTCGAAATCAGGGCAAGACTCCACAATAAGAAGAGGAGGCGCGACGAAGCGCCCGACGAGAAATCCATTGTCGGCGAGGCGTTAGATAAGTGGCAAGAGCGCTGGCAAACAACGCCAAAGGGCAGGACGACCTTCGACTACTTTGCTAGCATCAAGGACAGACTGGAGAACCGCTGGGTGAGACCCGACCACTACACGACACAGTTCATTAGCGGCCACGGGGATTTCAACGGTAAGCTCAAGTCATTCAACCTCAGCGAATTGGACACATGTGAATGCGGCGAAATAGAAACCGCCCATCACATCTTAGAAGACTGTCCAATCTTCGATGAAGAAAGGCAGGAATTCCGAAATGCACTGGGAGAACTCGATCTGCGCTGGCCGGAAGAAAAGCGGGAGTACGTAACAAAAGACGTATACCCCCACTTCTGTCAGTTTGCAAGGAAAGTACTCCAAGCGAAGGAGGAGAAGAGAAGGAACGCCCTACGAGAAATGGGAGGCGCAACGCAGCCAGGGCGACTGCCAGGAAGAGGATCGACGCAACTGGAGGGGCAGGCAGGCCGGCCTCTAAGGCATAGTCCAAGACTGGCCCGGTGCGTGCCCGTACAACGACGGGAACAAGAGGAAGAAACCAACGAAGAGGGACTCTCCGAAGATGAAGACGGCGACACCCAATAGTAGAGGAGCAGGAAGGAGACGAAGAAGAAGAAGATAAAACAGCGAAGAAGGGATACACGCACGAAAACACAGGACCCATGACAGGACAATACACAAAACACTGGGAACAGGAAGAGAACTAAGGATAAGAGGACAAAAACCAACACGAGTCGGAGATAAGACCTGCGACCGTCAGTGCAGGCGACGCTCATGCAAATGAGTGCCGTGACGGTGCAGGGACAATCGGCTGCAAAGCCAACCTGCTGGGACCGAGCTATACGCTGACAGCTCCGCCTCCCCGTGGCCCCCGCTGGTAACGGTGCTGCGCGATGCGCGCATCGCGCGGTGCCGGCTAAGCGAGCTGCCGCCCGAAAGGGTAGGTTCAACTTGCCCACTGACCCGAAAGGAGAGGGCAGGGTTTTTCCAAGTCGCGCGCCGACCACCTATGCGCGCCGTTCCCCGGGCATTGGACGTCAGAAAGTAGGATATAAATAACATCTAGCGAAGCCAGTATGAGTGCTATACTCCAGGAATGGCGTGGCCGGCCCAACGGTCGAGCCCCTAACCGCTCAATACTACTTGTCCCTATCTACTTCCCGCAGGGAGGGCTCGCTTTGCGAGCCTATGGGGGCTGGCAAACCCACGTTCCCGCAGCCAGGGGGACCGTCGGGACCAGCGTCCCGTTACGTGAGTCCCTATGTACACCGCAAGGAAGGTTGCCGGCGGAGAGAGGCAGCCTCACTCTCTCCAAGGGGCCTTGGGTAGTAGCGCACCCACGATCCTGATGCCAAGGGTGGGACCGTCGGGGAAAGTTCAGGGTTTGTAGGCGCCCTGTAAGCCCCGCTTACGTGAGTCCCATCTGGGTCTGCCGAGCTCGGTTAGCAGGACGCCGGGCCGGTAGTGACGTGGCCGTACATCCACACGATAGTCCCACCAGCGACTTAGGCTGGTACCACGGGCGGGTCGAGTTATAGCCCGGAGGGAGTAGCGACCCCTCTGCTCGGCCAAAAATGGGTATGGACTCGTGGTGGCAGTGGTTGATGGCCAAGATGCTGGCAAGAGGGCCGAGTTAAGGTGTTCGTCCTACACCGAATGGTCTACGGCGTGTGAGCAGCGTCCCAACTGCTCCGGTACCGTCCCGGTAGACGGTAGGGCTTAGAAAGGGCCCCGTTCGACCTGAGACGAGCGACAGCCCCTGCAGGCCTAGCTAATCCAGGAAGCAGGGCACTGTGTGCCTTGCGCGATGGTTGGGCGTTTACCCAACCCCAATTGTTCCAGGGGACCCGGGTTACTGTATGGACAAAAAGTCTGGGAAAGTACCCGTTACCAAAGATTGCATATATGTATGTCCCTATCTACTACTCGACAAACCCCCCCAACGTAGAAGACACCCCTGAATTCAGCTTCGAGGAACTCAGTGACGCCGTGAAACGGCTGAGGAAGGGGAAGTGCCCAGGCCCCGACCTGATTGAGGTCGAAATAATCCAACGGGCCTGGGGAAGAATACACCAGGAGCTCCTAAGGCTCATGAACGGCTGCCTCGCCTGGGGAATATTCCCCAAACGGTGGAAGGTCGCAAATGTTATCACCATCCCCAAGGGACCGGATCGGGACAGAAGCAATCCGAAATCCTACAGGCCAATCTGTCTGCTCTCCATGATAGGCAAGCTGCTAGAAAGGCTAATGGCCACCAGGATGGCACCTATCTTCCACGACCACGCGCTCTCCTCCGACAGACAATATGGCTTTCGCCCCGGAAGATCGACGGTGGACGCGATCATCAAGCTCCGCGAGAAAATCGAGCAAATGAGCGAGAAGAGGTACGTCCTCGCAATAGCACTCGATATATCAGGAGCCTTCGACAACGTCTGGTGGCCGAACGTGCTGCACGAGCTCAAAAGAAGAGAATGCCCCGACAACCTGTACCGGTTAACAAGGAGCTACTTCTCCGAAAGAACCGTACAGATTGCTGGGAAAAACGAAGCAGTGAGCAAGCCCGTCACGAAAGGATGCCCGCAGGGATCGGTACTGGGACCAAGTTTCTGGAATCTCGTATTTGATGACCTGCTGGCTGAGCTAGCGGGAAACGCGACAGGGTGCGAACCCATCGCGTACGCGGACGACATCGTGATTCTAATTGCCGGCAACACGAGGAACGAGCTCCAGGAAAAGGGACAGGAGGTAGTTACCCGAGTCTCTACCTGGTGCACCAGGAAGAAGCTAACGTTATCGGCACAGAAAACGGAGATGCTGCTCGTCAAAGGCAAGCTGGACGCGGAGAGGCCACCGATTATTAAGATTAGCGGCAGGAATATAAGGATGGAGCAGGCAATCAAATACCTCGGAGTGCACCTCGAAGGAGGGCTAAAAGTCAACAAGCACGTGGAGGCAATAACAGGTAAGTGTCAAAAACTCTTCAACAGCCTCGCGAGGGTGGCCAAGGCGAAATGGGGACTCGGACACGCGGCCATGCGTACTCTGTACAGAGGGCTGTACGAGCCGATAACCACATACGCCGCAGCCGGCTGGAGCGACCTATTGAAAGGGAAAGCGAGGAGCAAGCTGATAAGGTCACAGAGGATGGCACTCCTCCGAGTGACCAAGGCCTATAGAACCACGTCAACCGAGGCACTGCAGGTTATCGCAGGAGTCATTCCTATTGACCTCCTAGTCGAAATCAGGGCAAGACTCCACAATAAGAAGAGGAGGCGCGACGAAGCGCCCGACGAGAAATCCATTGTCGGCGAGGCGTTAGATAAGTGGCAAGAGCGCTGGCAAACAACGCCAAAGGGCAGGACGACCTTCGACTACTTTGCTAGCGTCAAGGACAGACTGGAGAACCGCTGGATGAGACCCGACCACTACACGACACAGTTCATTAGCGGCCACGGGGATTTCAACGGTAAGCTCAAGTCATTCAACCTCAGCGAATTGGACACATGTGAATGCGGCGAAATAGAAACCGCCCATCACATCTTAGAAGACTGTCCAATCTTCGATGAAGAAAGGCAGGAATTCCGAAATGCACTGGGAGAACTCGATCTGCGCTGGCCGGAAGAAAAGCGGGAGTACGTAACAAAAGACGTATACCCCCACTTCTGTCAGTTTGCAAGGAAAGTACTCCAAGCGAAGGAGGAGAAGAGAAGGAACGCCCTACGAGAAATGGGAGGCGCAACGCAGCCAGGGCGACTGCCAGGAAGAGGATCGACGCAACTGGAGGGGCAGGCAGGCCGGCCTC
>NW_026108848.1:332500-335000 GCF_024516045.1 Bombus affinis
TCGTACGTAGCGATTTTTTTTTCCAAGTCCAAATAAAAAGCAATACGCCGCTGGACTTTGTCGCTGGCGCTCGAAAAATAAATCTCGCTACGTACGGCCGTGCCGAAGCACGATGATCGTACGTAGCGATTTTTTTTATTCCAATGGAATAACGACGCGTACGAACGCAAAGCAATACGCCGCTGGACTTGGACGCTCACGCTAGCGCTGCGCGCGCAACCCCTCGCTAGCGGGTATGTGGCGGAGTAGGTAGCAATCTATTAAGGTACGAGGTGGGGAGCGACGCGCCGTGCGCGCGCGCGCACGCAGTCGAACGTTTCCTCTCGTTTCGTTTCCCCTTTTTTTACGTTTCGTCCATGACTCTCCTTCGATCGGAGAGAGTACGACGGATAAAAAAAACGTACAGGGATAGGAAAATATCTAGTACGCTTACAGCGTGGAAATTTCGATCGTTGCTCGCTCGCTGCGCTCGCTCGTACGATTCTAGCCTAACCTAAAACCGTTCCCGATCGCGTTCGAACCGAGATTCGAACGAGATCGAAGAACGAACGCGAAAGGGATTGGTTTTGGGTTGGTCTATATTTTTTTTCGAGCGAGCGGAGCGAGCGAGCAACGCGTAAGAGCGTATCGCGTCCCGACGTGGTACCGCGAGGACTTTGAAATAATCGCAATAACTCCTTAAAGTTCGAAATAACTCCTTAAAGTGCGTTACGAGGTGTGGAAATTTTTATTGAAATCGTTATAGTTCGACGTAATCTAGTCGAACGTAGCGGTTTCGTTTTGTTTTTTCTTTAAATTTTTTCCACCGGACCTAGCTGACTGGGACGTTGGAACTTTGAAATTTCTCTCGCCCCGGTACGAAAAGGCCGAACGTTCCTTTCGAAATAATTCCTCAAAAAGCGTTACGAGGTATGCAAATTTTTATAGAAACCGTTATTGTTCGACGTCGTCTAGCCGAACGTAACGGTTTCTTTTTATTTTTTTAAAAAATTTTTTTCCACCGGACCTAGCTGACTGGGACGTTGGAACTTTGAAATTTCTCTCGCCCCGGTACGAAAAGGCCGAACGTTCCTTTCGAAATAATTCCTCAAAAAGCGTTACGAGGTATGGAAATTTTTATAGAAACCGTTATTGTTCCACGTCGTCTAGCCAAACGTAACGGTTTCTTTTTATTTTTTTAAAAAATTTTTTTCCACCGGACCTAGCTGACTGGGACGTTGGAACTTTGAAATTTCTCTCGCCCCGGTACGAAAAGGCCGAACGTTCCTTTCGAAATAATTCCTCAAAAAGCGTTACGAGGTATGCAAATTTTTATAGAAACCGTTATTGTTCGACGTCGTCTAGCCGAACGTAACGGTTTCTTTTTAATTTTTTAAAAAATTTTTTTCCACCGGACCTAGCTGACTGGGACGTTGGAACTTTGAAATTTCTCTCGTCCCGGTACGAAAAGGCCGAACGTTCCTTTCGAAATAATTTCTCAAAAAGCGTTACGAGGTATGGAAATTTTTATAGAAACCGTTATTGTTCGACGTCGTCTAGCCAAACGTAACGGTTTCTTTTTATTTTTTTAAAAAATTTTTTTCCACCGGACCTAGCTGACTGGGACGTTGGAACTTTGAAATTTCTCTCGTCCAGGTACGAAAAGGCCGAACGTTCCTTTCGAAATAATTCCTCAAAAAGCGTTACGAGGTATGGAAATTTTTATAGAAATCGTTATTGTTCGGCGCCGTCTAGCCGAACGTAACGGTTTCTTTTTATTTTTTTTTTAAATTTTTTCCACCGGACCTAGCTGACTGGGACGTTGGCACTTTGAATTGTTTCGCACTGCTCCAAAAGTGCCGAAAGTACCGAAAGTTCCTTTCGCATTAATTCCATAATAAGCGTTATAAGGTACGTATATTCTGGCATAAATCGATATATTCTAATTAAATACATCGGGATTAAGCGTTAATTTTGTTCTTGAAACGTTCTAAAAAGTTTCGAATTGCACATTGGGACATGGAAAAATTTCCGTATCGAACACGTTTTTTCGAGTTATCTCGCTTAAAAGTGTTACAAGGTAGGAATATTTTTGCATAAATGGACGTATCTCGACGTTTTACGTCGGGATTAAGCGTTTATTTGGTCGGTGGAACGTTTTCTAGAAACGGAACTATGCGACGGGACGTTGGGACTTTGAAGAAGTTCGGCCGGTGCGAAAAGACCGAAAAGGTTTTTTCGAGTTATCTCGCTTAAAAGTGTTACAATGTAGGAATATTTTTGCATAAATCGACGTATCTCGACGTTTTACGTCGGGATTAAGCGTTTATGTCGTCCCCAAGACCTTCTACAAAGTTTCGATTTTTTCGTTGGGACTTTGAAAAATTTCCGTATCGAACACGTTTTTTCGAGTTATCTCGCTTAAAAGTGTTACAAGGTAGGAATATTTTTGCATAAATGGACGTATCTCGACGTTTTACGTCGGGATTAAGCGTTTATTTGGTCGGTTGAACGTTTTCTA
>NW_026108848.1:340000-342500 GCF_024516045.1 Bombus affinis
GGGTCGCGCGAGTCCCATCGAATCTTTACATCACCCGAACGATGGAGGCGCACGCTCTTTTTCTTGAATAATTGGACGAGAGGAATGCATATCGTATTATATATACACACACACACATATATATATATATGGGCTAGCCACCGTGCGTATTTCTTCGCGAGATCGTGTGCTGCACAGAGGATTCAGAATCGGGTGTTATATCCCCGTCGTTTCCTGACGAACGGAGCTTCGATCTCGATGGTTGTTATATATCATAATGTACTTTTCGCCCGGCCGGCGGACGCGCGTATCTTCGCGCGTTCGTCGGATTTCATTTTCGAACGTTTTCGTGTCGTCGATCTTCCGGCGACTTCTGCGCGTCCGATTCCCGTTGGTCGGTCGTGTCGGATCTCGGCTTCGCTCGAACCGAGTATTAAGAGTACATGGAGTACAAGAGTTTTAAAAAATATATGAAAAGATTACCCTGAACGGTGGATCACTTGGCTCGTGGGTCGATGAAGAACGCAGCTAATTGCGCGTCAACGTGTGAACTGCAGGACACATGAACATCGACATTTCGAACGCACATTGCGGTCCACGGATACAATTCCTGGACCACGCCTGGCTGAGGGTTGCTCACGTAAACCTAAGACTGCTTGCGTTGCGTGTCGTTCCTCTCTATCTGTCTCTCTCTGTCCCTTGGTGCCTTCGACAACCCGCCGTCGTTCTTACGATACGTAGAACGTTTCAGAGTCGGAGGAAGCGCACGAAGAAGGATACGAACAAGAGCGGACGCGAGAGAACGTACGCGACGTACGAGCGATTGTTGGACGCTCGTCGGCGTTCGTCGCGGTCGTGTCGAGACCGTGCAATTCGTACGCATGCTCGATATATAAACTATCGTGTTCACGGGAGACACTACGAAACTCTACCTCTGTCTCTCTCTGTCCCTTGGTGCCTTCGACAACCCGCCGTCGTTCTTACGATACGTAGAACGTTTCAGAGTCGGAGGAAGCGCACGAAGAAGGATACGAATAAGAGCGGAGAGAACCGTCACGGACCTGCGTGAGTGCTAGCGGCGTCGTGAGTCGTCCTTTCGTACGACCGCCCGCTTATGCACCGCTTCGTGTCGGTTATCGAATATATTATATATATATATATATATATATATATATATACGTAGTGTTGTCCTCGTGACCGATTTTTTTTTCATATCAGCAGATTTGCATACGTTTGCAGGTTTTCGATGAGCACGATGTCCGCGCCCCCGACGTCGTCTTAAATGAATATTATTTTGGCGAGACTGAGAGAAAGCAAATATGGGAACTCGGTCGAGAGAGGAGAGAAGGAGAACAGCCTCAGATAAAAGTAAACTTGGTAACGGTGCGGAATTTTGCCGTACAACCGTCTTTTCTTAAGACGTTTTACTCGAATAGCCCCAGGGATCTAATGCCCACTCCGTCTCTTCGTGCGTAGAGATATACTCTGCGCGAGCGACTGACAACGACGAGGACCGTCGCATCGATGGGTCGTCGTTGCGTTTAACATACTCTGTGCTTGTAATTTATCCCCGAAAGAGAGCCGTAGATCCGGGAACGCACACGTGATTTCTTCGAGCGCTGATGACTTAGGGAGATGATCCCCAGGCGTTGCGCGGAGATCGGAGAGTACGCGTTACTTGTATCGGGACGAATTTTCCCCGTCGTTCGCGTATCTCTCTGCCCGCCGGCCCTGGCCCAAAGCCACGTTCGTCGGAAATCGTAGAAATCGTGTGCGAACTAGCGCGTGTCTATGATCGGCTACGGGTGTTTTACCAAGCTCGAGGTGTTGCGCAACGTTTCCGTACCTGACGAAGATGCGCACGAGAGTCCGTTACAAAGTCGTTGGATGGTCGTCGTCGTCATGCCAGAGAGAATCTCTGGACACGTACAGGAGAAGAGATCGTAGACGAGGAAGAAGACGATCCCCTTTGGCGAGGCTGGAGTGAAACTTTGATTTAATTAAAGACGAGGTATACACGCGCGTACGACGTGATAGTCGTGCGCGCGTGTGATTTTTTTTTAAGGCAATTCGGCGCTACAAGTACTCGAAAAACAGAGAGTGTTGGTCATCCCATGCCTTTTCGGCGTCTATCGCTGGACCGCGCATCCTAACGTCGACGGTCGTCCAGTCCCCGAACACACCACAGTGAACGTCTCGCTCGCTTTTCCACTTGCGTGCGTTCCCGTGCGTTTTCGTCGTCGTCGGTACAGAGCAAAGAAACTTTGCCGTTTCGATCTCTGTGCCGGCAGAAAACAAGGAACCGCTGGAATTTGTCGAGAGTAGAGAAACGGCTGTAAGAGACTGAGGACGGGCGTTAAAAATCACCGACGATCGTTTTAGGATGTCTGGCGTGAGTCTTAGCTCGAACATGATACGACGTACGAAGAAAAGGGCACTTTGGCGCGATGCTTAAAACGCTTCTCTGGAAGGAAAGAGTGTTCTCGTTCTATTCGAATTTTTATTTTTTTTTCTCTTTGAG
>NW_026108848.1:345000-362500 GCF_024516045.1 Bombus affinis
GATAGATTAATGTAGGTAAGGGAAGTCGGCAAATTGGATCCGTAACTTCGGAATAAGGATTGGCTCTGAGGAGCGGGGCGTGTCGGGCTTGGTCGGGAAGCGGGTTTGGCTGACGTGCCGGGCCTGGGCGAGCTGAACGGGACGCGGCGTATCTCTCTCTCGGGGGGGATATCGTCGCGCACCCCGGATCCGAGCTCGGTCCCGTGCCTTGGCCTCCCGCGGATCTTCCTTGCTGCGAGGCTTCCGTGGCGGTTTTACCGTCGCGGTCGTTCTCTTCGGCCGCCATTCAACGCTCAGCTCAGAACTGGCACGGACTAGGGGAATCCGACTGTCTAATTAAAACAAAGCATTGCGATGGCCCCCAAGGGTGTTGACGCAATGTGATTTCTGCCCAGTGCTCTGAATGTCAACGTGAAGAAATTCAAAAAAGCGCGGGTAAACGGCGGGAGTAACTATGACTCTCTTAAGGTAGCCAAATGCCTCGTCATCTAATTAGTGACGCGCATGAATGGATTAACGAGATTCCCTCTGTCCCTATCTACTTCCCGCAGGGAGGGCTCGCTTTGCGAGCCTATGGGGGCTGGCAAACCCACGTTCCCGCAGCCAGGGGGACCGTCGGGACAAGCGTCCCGTTACGTGAGTCCCTATGTACACCGCAAGGAAGGTTGCCGGCGGAGAGAGGCAGCCTCACTCTCTCCAAGGGGCCTTGGGTAGTAGCGCACCCACGATCCTGATGCCAAGGGTGGGACCGTCGGGGAAAGTTCAGGGTTTGTAGGCGCCCTGTAAGCCCCGCTTACGTGAGTCCCATCTGGGTCTGCCGAGCTCGGTTAGCAGGACGCCGGGCCGGTAGTGACGTGGCCGTACATCCACACGATAGTCCCACCAGCGACTTAGGCTGGTACCACGGGCGGGTCGAGTTATAGCCCGGAGGGAGTAGCGACCCCTCTGCTCGGCCAAAAATGGGTATGGACTCGTGGTGGCAGTGGTTGATGGCCAAGATGCTGGCAAGAGGGCCGAGTTAAGGTGTTCGTCCTACACCGAATGGTCTACGGCGTGTGAGCAGCGTCCCAACTGCTCCGGTACCGTCCCGGTAGACGGTAGGGCTTAGAAAGGGCCCCGTTCGACCTGAGACGAGCGACAGCCCCTGCAGGCCTAGCTAATCCAGGAAGCAGGGCACTGTGTGCCTTGCGCGATGGTTGGGCGTTTACCCAACCCCAATTGGTCCAGGGGACCCGGGTTACTGTATGGACAAAAAGTCTGGGAAAGTACCCGTTACCAAAAATTGCATATATGCATATATGTATGTATGTATGTCCCTATCTACTAGTTTCCAAGATGGCGGCAAGTGGGACGGACGCGTGCACGTCGCTCCGCAGTCTATAAACGAAAAAAACCGGGCAAATTAAAAAGTTCGGGCGTAAAAACTAATTTAAAGCAAAGTGGGAGTGCCGAGGAAAACGTGTAGTTAAAAAGAATCGTGGAGATCGCCGAATTCAGAGCGAAAAAAGCTAATGAAAATCGCCACGTGCGAAAAGTGAGGTTAGCGGACGCGACGGATAGGAAAAAAACCGAAAAATCAAAGAACTCGGGAGCGAAAATAATTTAATAGGCAGAGTTAGTGCTTAAAATAAAGTGCATGCAAAAATATTAGTGGAGATTTCCGCAATAAGCGCGAAAAAAACAAAGAAAGTGCCGCGTGTGCGAAGCGAGGTTAGGCCACGTGGCGGACAAAAACGCGAAAATCGAAGATCTCGGGCACGAAAACTAAAATAATAGGAAGTGCGAGTGCTAAAAAACATAGTGCACACCGAAAGTTTAGTGAAAATTGCCGCAATAAGCGCGGAAAAACAAAAGAAAGTGCCGCGTGCGCGAAGTGAGGTTAGGCCACGTGGCGGACAAAAACGCGAAAATCGAAGTTCTCGGGCACGGAAACTAAAATAATAGATAGTGCGAGTGCTAAAAACATAGTGCACACCGAAAGTTTAGTGGAAATTGCCGCAATAAGCGCGAGAAAAGCAAAACAAAGTGCCACGTGCGGGAGGATAGGTTAGCGGACGCGCGGCAGCCATCTTGGGTCGAGCGACCGAAGCGCCGCCGCCCGGGCATCTTGGGAACCAAGAGCACGCTGCTAGGCGGCAAATTCAAATTCAAATTCAAACCCAGGGGTTCTGAACTGTGAAGAGCACGCCGCCGGACTCAGCGCGGGAGTGCTCGCGGGAACAAAGCGCCAACTGAAAGTCCGCGAGGGGGATTCAATACGCCGCTGGACATAGCCACCGGGAAGCGAACAGCCGCAGCGGCAGCCGCAAGAAGCGGCAAGGAGCCGGTGATGCCGACGCTAGGGCACTCGTCGCCAGGCGCAGAGGCCAGAGTGGTCCTCCAACCCCTGAGGAAACCGATGGAAAAGAACGAGGCCACTCCAAGCCCGAGGATACCAGAGAAGACGATGAGAGCAAGCCTGGGGAGAAACAACCCCCCCAGAGATGAGGAGAGATTGGCCGGGGAGGATAAGCGGCAAGTGCCCGATATAAAGGCGCAGGCCAGTGACATAGAGAGGAAGGTCACGGCGTTCTGCTTAGACTCGGCCAGGAAAATAAACAAGGAACACGCCGCAGTAATCCTACGGCACTTCAAAGAAATGAGGGGCATTGTTGACGAGCTACTGCTCCATAATAGCTACCTGACAGGCAGGCTAGAGCAGAGTGCCGGAGATGAGAAAAATAAGGAAACGGCGATAATGAACGCCGTCAACAAAGCAACCAGGCGGCTAGAAACAGCCGTCTTGAGAACGACGCAGCAGGAACAGAGGGAGCCGACATACGCCGAAAAAGTAAAGATAACGAGCAACAAGGTCGAGCAGACGGCGGTCAAGCCGCCCAAAAATGTGGTCATAATTCGACCGGAAAGAGAAGGTGGCGAGATTCAAACGAGCGAAGAAGCACTTGACGCGGTGTTCACCCTAGTGAATCCCCGCAAGAGAGGAATCCAAGTTACGGCCGTCCGGAAAATAAAGGGAAACGGCCTAGCCGTTGAGACGACGAAGCCGGAGAGCCTAAAAGAGTTCACCGAGAACTCGAAACTAAAGGAGGCTGGACTAAAAGCTAGCACGCCGCAGCGGAGACCCCCCAGGATGATCATCTACGACGTCCCGAGGGACATTCCAGAGAAGGAGATCCTGGCCTGCATGAGGAAGCAGAACCAAGAAAGACTAAATGAGGACGACGTTGCAGCCATCAAGTTCTGCTTCAGGACCGGCAGAAAGGATCAAGAGGAGACGAACTGGGTCATCGAAGTGCCCCCCCAGGTAAGGGAGAAACTACTGAAAGGTAAGATCTTCCTCTCTTGGAATGCGTGTAGAGTTAAAGATTACATAGCAATTAGTCGCTGCTACAAGTGTCAAGGATACGGACACGTGGCAAAATATTGCCGCGTTAACTACGAAATCTGCGCGCACTGTGCAGAAAGTGGGCACAGCACTAAAGAGTGCAAAGATAAGGATGGGCACGCCACCTGCGTAAACTGCAAGAGAGCAGGGAGGAAGGGAGACCACGCAGCTTCCAACGCGAAATGCCCAATGTATACGAAAGCCTTGGAAGCAATAATAGCAAGGACGCAATATGTATAAAGAGCAACGCAGGGACAGAAGAGGACTTGGGTGGAAAAGGGAAATAAGGATCCTGCAGCACAACATGCAGCGATCCAAAACAACTCCTTATGAGATCCGGACGCAAATGGACGCCGATGGGGATGACATAATATTAATGCAAGAACCATACAGCGTCGATGGGAAAATACCAGGATTCGGCACAGGAGTCGCGATCGCCTGCAGAGGGTCGAAGCACAACCCGCCAATGGCGGCCGTAGGGATAAAATCAGAGACCCTAACGCCCCTCGAGGTCGCCGAACTCTGCACAACACACTGCTCCTGCGTGCAGATAAGCGACGGGGAAACAGAGGTGTACGTGGCAAGCCTGTACTTTCCGCCGACAGGAAACATCGAGGTCGGCGTGCAACAGTTGGAGAAGGTACTACGGTGTCTCAGAGGCAAGAGGATCATCATCGGCCTGGATGCGAACGCAAAATCACCGCTGTGGTGCAGCAGGAGCACCGACGACAGAGGCGAGGCCCTAGAGGCAGTCATAGCGCAGTACGGTCTCCATGTCCTGAATCAGCCAGGACAACCCCACACGTTTGAAACAACTCGAGGGCGATCAAACATAGACGTGACGATGGCGAGCCCAGAGGCAATACTCCTTGTAAAGGGCTGGAGGATACGCGAAGATGGTACCTCCAGTGACCACCGGATACTGGAGACGCTCCTCGACTTCGGGACGAGAAGCACCACACCGCAGCTTCAGGAAAGACGCTATAACACGCGAAAAGCCAACTGGGAGCTATTTCAGAGTGCCCTCACAGAGAAAATGGAGGCACTCAAAGAAACAACCCTCCAGCAGGCAGAGGACGTCGAAAGAATGGCCGGGCAACTCCAGGCAACCCTGATAGGTGCCTGCGACACCGCCATCCCAAAGAAGAAATGGTACTACAGGTCAGTACCCTGGTGGACGCCCGAGCTCACCAGAGCAAAGAGAAACACCTACCAGGCGAGAAGAAGGTATCAGGGGGCCAGGGACCCCGCTGCGAGGGAGCAGGAGAAGCTGCGGTACAGGTCAACGCGAAAGGAGTATAAGAGGATGCTGGCAAGAGCAAAAATCCAGAGCTGGCAGGACTTCGTCACCAAAGAGGGTAACAGGGAACCTTGGGGCATCGCTTACAAAACAGTCGCAAGGAAACTCAGAGGAGAGGAAACAACATCGACGCTGAAGACGCCGCTCGGATATACCTCCAACTGGCGAACGACCGCGGCAGCGATGTTGTCCGCACTTCTACCCGACGACGAGGAAGACACCGAAACGGAGGAGCAGAAGGAAATAAGGCGGAACTCGACAAACCCCCCCAACGTAGAAGACACCCCTGAATTCAGCTTCGAGGAACTCAGTGACGCCGTGAAACGGCTGAGGAAGGGGAAGTGCCCAGGCCCCGACCTGATTGAGGTCGAAATAATCCAACGGGCCTGGGGAAGAATACACCAGGAGCTCCTAAGGCTCATGAACGGCTGCCTCGCCTGGGGAATATTCCCCAAACGGTGGAAGGTCGCAAATGTTATCACCATCCCCAAGGGACCGGATCGGGACAGAAGCAATCCGAAATCCTACAGGCCAATCTGTCTGCTCTCCATGATAGGCAAGCTGCTAGAAAGGCTAATGGCCACCAGGATGGCACCTATCTTCCACGACCACGCGCTCTCCTCCGACAGACAATATGGCTTTCGCCCCGGAAGATCGACGGTGGACGCGATCATCAAGCTCCGCGAGAAAATCGAGCAAATGAGCGAGAAGAGGTACGTCCTCGCAATAGCACTCGATATATCAGGAGCCTTCGACAACGTCTGGTGGCCGAACGTGCTGCACGAGCTCAAAAGAAGAGAATGCCCCGACAACCTGTACCGGTTGACAAGGAGCTACTTCTCCGAAAGAACCGTACAGATTGCTGGGAAAAACGAAGCAGTGAGCAAGCCCGTCACGAAAGGATGCCCGCAGGGATCGGTACTGGGACCAAGTTTCTGGAATCTCGTATTTGATGACCTGCTGGCTGAGCTAGCGGAAAACGCGACGGGGTGCGAACCCATCGCGTACGCGGACGACATCGTGATTCTAATTGCCGGCAACACGAGGAACGAGCTCCAGGAAAAGGGACAGGAGGTAGTTACCCGAGTCTCTACCTGGTGCACCAGGAAGAAGCTAACGTTATCGGCACAGAAAACGGAGATGCTGCTCGTCAAAGGTAAGCTGGACGCGGAGAGGCCACCGATTATTAAGATTAGCGGCAGGAATATAAGGATGGAGCAGGCAATCAAATACCTTGGAGTGCACCTCGAAGGAGGGCTAAAAGTCAACAAGCACGTGGAGGCAATAACAGGTAAGTGTCAAAAACTCTTCAACAGCCTCGCGAGGGTGGCCAAGGCGAAATGGGGACTCGGACACGCGGCCATGCGTACTCTGTACAGAGGGCTGTACGAGCCGATAACCACATACGCCGCAGCCGGCTGGAGCGACCTACTGAAAGGGAAAGCGAGGAGCAAGCTGATAAGGTCACAGAGGATGGCACTCCTCCGAGTGACCAAGGCCTATAGAACCACGTCAACCGAGGCACTGCAGGTTATCGCCGGAGTCATTCCTATTGACCTCCTAGTCGAAATCAGGGCAAGACTCCACAATAAGAAGAGGAGGCGCGACGAAGCGCCCGACGAGAAATCCATTGTCGGCGAGGCGTTAGATAAGTGGCAAGAGCGCTGGCAAACAACGCCAAAGGGCAGGACGACCTTCGACTACTTTGCTAGCATCAAGGACAGACTGGAGAACCGCTGGGTGAGACCCGACCACTACACGACACAGTTCATTAGCGGCCACGGGGATTTCAACGGTAAGCTCAAGTCATTCAACCTCAGCGAATTGGACACATGTGAATGCGGCGAAATAGAAACCGCCCATCACATCTTAGAAGACTGTCCAATCTTCGATGAAGAAAGGCAGGAATTCCGAAATGCACTGGGAGAACTCGATCTGCGCTGGCCGGAAGAAAAGCGGGAGTACGTAACAAAAGACGTATACCCCCACTTCTGTCAGTTTGCAAGGAAAGTACTCCAAGCGAAGGAGGAGAAGAGAAGGAACGCCCTACGAGAAATGGGAGGCGCAACGCAGCCAGGGTGACTGCCAGGAAGAGGATCGACGCAACTGGAGGGGCAGGCAGGCCGGCCTCTAAGGCATAGTCCAAGACTGGCCCAGTGCGTGCCCGTACAACGACGGGAACAAGAGGAAGAAACCAACGAAGAGGGACTCTCCGAAGAAGAAGACGGCGACACCCAATAGTAGAGGAGCAGGAAGGAGACGAAGAAGAAGAAGATAAAACAGCGAAGAAGGGATACACGCACGAAAACACAGGACCCATGACAGGACAATACACAAAACACTGGGAACAGGAAGAGAACTAAGGATAAGAGGACAAGAAAACCAACACGAGCCGGAGATAAGACCTGCGACCGTCAGTGCAGGCGACGCTCACGCAAATGAGTGCCGTGACGGTGCAGGGACAATCGGCTGCAAAGCCAACCTGCTGGGACCGAGCTATATGCTGGCAGCTCCGCCTCCCCGTGGCCCCCGCTGGTAACGGTGCTGCGCGATGCGCGCATCGCGCGGCGCCGGCTAAGCGAGCTGCCGCCCGAAAGGGTAGGTTCAACTTGCCCACTGACCCGAAAGGAGAGGGCAGGGTTTTTCCAAGTCGCGCGCCGACCACCTATGCGCGCCGTTCCCCGGGCATTGGACGTCAGAAAGTAGGATATAAATAACATCTAGCGAAGCCAGTATGAATGCTATACTCCGGGAATGGCGTGGCCGGCCCAACGGTCGAGCCCCTAATCGCTCAATACTACTTGTCCCTATCTACTGTTTTCCAAGATGGCGGCAAGTGGGACGGACGCGTGCACGTCGCTCCGCAGTCTATAAACGAAAAAACCGGGCAAATTAAAAAGTTCGGGCGTAAAAATTAATTTAAAGCAAAGTGGGAGTGCCGAGGAAAACGTGTAGTTAAAAAGAATCGTGGAGATCGCCGAATTCAGAGCGAAAAAAGCTAATGTAAATCGCCACGTGCGAAAAGTGAGGTTAGCTGACGCGACGGATAGGAAAAACCGAAAAATCAAAGATCTCGGGAGCGAAAAATAATTTAATAGGCAGAGTTAGTGCTTAAAATAAAGTGCATGCAAAAATATTAGTGGAGATTTCCGCAATAAGCGCGGAAAAAGCAAAGAAAGTGCCGCGTGTGCGAAGCGAGGTTAGGCCACGTGGCGGACAAAAACGCGTAAATCGAAGATCTCGGGCACGGAACTAAAATAATAGGTAGTGCGAGTGCTAAAAAACATAGTGCACACCGAAAGTTTAGTGAAAATTGCCGCAATAAGCGCGGAAAAACAAAAGAAAGTGCCGCGTGCGCGAAGTGAGGTTAGGCCACGTGGCGGACAAAAACGCGAAAATCGAAGATCTCGGGCACGAAAACTAAAATAATAGATAGTGCGAGTGCTAAAAACATAGTGCACACCGAAAGTTTAGTGGAAATTGCCGCAATAAGCGCGAGAAAAGCAAAACAAAGTGCCACGTGCGGGAGGATAGGTTAGCGGACGCGCGGCAGCCATCTTGGGTCGAGCGACCGAAGCGCCGCCGCCCGGGCATCTTGGGAACCAAGAGCACGCTGCTAGGCGGCAAATTCAAATTCAAATTCAAACCCAGGGGTTTTGAACTGTGAAGAGCACGCCGCCCGGACTCAGCGCGGGAGTGCTCGCGGGAACAAAGCGCCAACTGAAAGTCCGCGAGGGGGATTCAATACGCCGCTGGACATAGCCACCGGGAAGCGAACAGCCGCAGCGGCAGCCGCAAGAAGCGGCAAGGAGCCGGTGATGCCGACGCTAGGGCACTCGTCGCCAGGCGCAGAGGCCAGAGTGGTCCTCCAACCCCTGAGGAAACAGATGGAAAAGAACGAGGCCACTCCAAGCCCGAGGATACCAGAGAAGACGATGAGAGCAGGCCTGGGGAGAAACAACCCCCCCAGAGATGAGGAGAGATTGGCCGGGGAGGATAAGCGGCAAGTGCCCGATATAAAGGCACAGGCCAGTGACATAGAGAGGAAGGTCACGGCGTTCTGCTTAGACTCGGCCAGGAAAATAAACAAGGAACACGCCGCAGTAATCCTACGGCACTTCAAAGAAATGAGGGGCATTGTTGACGAGCTACTGCTCCATAATAGCTACCTGACAGGCAGGCTAGAGCAGAGTGCCGGAGATGAGAAGAACAAGGAAACGGCGATAATGAACGCCGTCAACAAAGCAACCAGGCGGCTAGAAACAGCCGTCTTGAGAACGACGCAGCAGGAACAGAGGGAGCCGACATACGCCGAAAAAGTAAAGATAACGAGCAACAAGGTCGAGCAGACGGCGGTCAAGCCGCCCAAAAATGTGGTCATAATTCGACCGGAAAGAGAAGGTGGCGAGATTCAAACGAGCGAAGAAGCACTTGACGCGGTGTTCACCCTAGTGAATCCCCGCAAGAGAGGAATCCAAGTTACGGCCGTCCGGAAAATAAAGGGAAACGGCCTAGCCGTTGAGACGACGAAGCCGGAGAGCCTAAAAGAGTTCACCGAGAACTCGAAACTAAAGGAGGCTGGACTAAAAGCTAGCACGCCGCAGCGGAGACCCCCCAGGATGATCATCTACGACGTCCCGAGGGACATTCCAGAGAAGGAGATCCTGGCCTGCATGAGGAAGCAGAACCAAGAAAGACTAAATGAGGACGACGTTGCAGCCATCAAGTTCTGCTTCAGGACCGGCAGAAAGGATCAAGAGGAGACGAACTGGGTCATCGAAGTGCCCCCCCAGGTAAGGGAGAAACTATTGAAAGGTAAGATCTTCCTCTCATGGAATGCCTGCAAAGTTAAAGATTACATAGCAATTAGTCGCTGCTACAAGTGTCAAGGATACGGACACGTGGCAAAATATTGCCGCGTTAACTACGAAATCTGCGCGCACTGTGCAGAAAGTGGGCACAGCACTAAAGAGTGCAAAGATAAGGATGGGCACGCCACCTGCGTAAACTGCAAGAGAGCAGGGAGGAAGGGAGACCACGCAGCTTCCAACGCGAAATGCCCAATGTATACGAAAGCCTTGGAAGCAATAATAGCAAGGACGCAATATGTATAAAGAGCAACGCAGGGACAGAAGAGGACTTGGGAGGAAAAGGGAAATAAGGATCCTGCAGCACAACATGCAGCGATCCAAAACAACTCCTTATGAGATCCGGACGCAAATGGACGCCGATGGGGATGACATAATATTAATGCAAGAACCATACAGCGTCGATGGGAAAATACCCGGATTCGGCACAGGAGTCGCGATCGCCTGCAGAGGGTCGAAGCACAACCCGCCAATGGCGGCCGTAGGGATAAAATCAGAGACCCTAACGCCCCTCGAGGTCGCCGAACTCTGCACAACACACTGTTCCTGCGTGCAGATAAGCGACGGGGAAACAGAGGTGTACGTGGCAAGCCTGTACTTTCCGCCGACAGGAAACATCGAGGTCGGCGTGCAACAGTTGGAGAAGGTACTACGGTGTCTCAGAGGCAAGAGGATCATCATCGGCCTGGATGCGAACGCAAAATCACCGCTGTGGTGCAGCAGGAGCACCGACGACAGAGGCGAGGCCCTAGAGGCAGTCATAGCGCAGTACGGTCTCCATGTCCTGAATCAACCAGGACAACCCCACACGTTTGAAACAACTCGAGGGCGATCAAACATAGACGTGACGATGGCGAGCCCAGAGGCAATACTCCTCGTAAAGGGCTGGAGGATACGCGAAGATGGTACCTCCAGTGACCACCGGATACTGGAGACGCTCCTCGACTTCGGGACGAGAAGCACCACACCGCAGCTTCAGGAAAGACGCTATAACACGCGAAAAGCCAACTGGGAGGTATTTCAGAGTGTCCTCACAGAGAAAATGGAGGCACTCAAAGAAACAACCCTCCAGCAGGCAGAGGACGTCGAAAGAATGGCCGGGCAACTCCAGGCAACCCTGATAGGTGCCTGCGACACCGCCATCCCAAAGAAGAAATGGTACTACAGGTCAGTACCCTGGTGGACGCCCGAGCTCACCAGAGCAAAGAGAAACACCTACCAGGCGAGAAGAAGGTATCAGGGGGCCAGGGACCCCGCAACGAGGGAGCAGGAGAAGCTGCGGTATAGGTCAACACGAAAGGAGTATAAGAGGATGCTGGCAAGAGCAAAAATCCAGAGCTGGCAGGACTTCGTCACCAAAGAGGGTAACAGGGAACCTTGGGGCATCGCTTACAAAACAGTCGCAAGGAAACTCAGAGGAGAGGAAACAACATCGACGCTGAAGACGCCGCTCGGATATACCTCCAACTGGCGAACGACCGCGGCAGCGATGTTGTCCGCACTTCTACCCGACGACGAGGAAGACACCGAAACGGAGGAGCAGAAGGAGATAAGGCGGAACTCGACAAACCCCCCCAACGTAGAAGACACCCCTGAATTCAGCTTCGAGGAACTCAGTGACGCCGTGAAACGGCTGAGGAAGGGGAAGTGCCCAGGCCCCGACCTGATTGAGGTCGAAATAATCCAACGGGCCTGGGGAAGAATACACCAGGAGCTCCTAAGGCTCATGAACGGCTGCCTCGCCTGGGGAATATTCCCCAAACGGTGGAAGGTCGCAAATGTTATCACCATCCCCAAGGGACCGGATCGGGACAGAAGCAATCCGAAATCCTACAGGCCAATCTGTCTGCTCTCCATGATAGGCAAGCTGCTAGAAAGGCTAATGGCCACCAGGATGGCACCTATCTTCCACGACCACGCGCTCTCCTCCGACAGACAATATGGCTTTCGCCCCGGAAGATCGACGGTGGACGCGATCATCAAGCTCCGCGAGAAAATCGAGCAAATGAGCGAGAAGAGGTACGTCCTCGCAATAGCACTCGATATATCAGGAGCCTTCGACAACGTCTGGTGGCCGAACGTGCTGCACGAGCTCAAAAGAAGAGAATGCCCCGACAACCTGTACCGGTTAACAAGGAGCTACTTCTCCGAAAGAACCGTACAGATTGCTGGGAAAAACGAAGCAGTGAGCAAGCCCGTCACGAAAGGATGCCCGCAGGGATCGGTACTGGGACCAAGTTTCTGGAATCTCGTATTTGATGACCTGCTGGCTGAGCTAGCGGAAAACGCGACTGGGGGCGAACCCATCGCGTACGCGGACGACATCGTGATTCTAATTGCCGGCAACACGAGGAACGAGCTCCAGGAAAAAGGACAGGAGGTAGTTACCCGAGTCTCTACCTGGTGCACCAGGAAGAAGCTAACGTTATCGGCACAGAAAACGGAGATGCTGCTCGTCAAAGGTAAGCTGGACGCGGAGAGGCCACCGATTATTAAGATTAGCGGCAGGAATATAAGGATGGAGCAGGCAATCAAATACCTTGGAGTGCACCTCGAAGGAGGGCTAAAAGTCAACAAGCACGTGGAGGCAATAACAGGTAAGTGTCAAAAACTCTTCAACAGCCTCGCGAGGGTGGCCAAGGCGAAATGGGGACTCGGACACGCGGCCATGCGTACTCTGTACAGAGGGCTGTACGAGCCGATAACCACATACGCCGCAGCCGGCTGGAGCGACCTACTGAAAGGGAAAGCGAGGAGCAAGCTGATAAGGTCACAGAGGATGGCACTCCTCCGAGTGACCAAGGCCTATAGAACCACGTCAACCGAGGCACTGCAGGTTATCGCCGGAGTCATTCCTATTGACCTCCTAGTCGAAATCAGGGCAAGACTCCACAATAAGAAGAGGAGGCGCGACGAAGCGCCCGACGAGAAATCCATTGTCGGCGAGGCGTTAGATAAGTGGCAAGAGCGCTGGCAAACAACGCCAAAGGGCAGGACGACCTTCGACTACTTTGCTAGCATCAAGGACAGACTGGAGAACCGCTGGGTGAGACCCGACCACTACACGACACAGTTCATTAGTGGCCACGGGGATTTCAACGGTAAGCTCAAGTCATTCAACCTCAGCGAATTGGACACATATGAATGCGGCGAAATAGAAACCGCCCATCACATCTTAGAAGACTGTCCAATCTTCGATGAAGAAAGGCAGGAATTCCGAAATGCACTGGGAGAACTCGATCTGCGCTGGCCGGAAGAAAAGCGGGAGTACGTAACAAAAGACGTATACCCCCACTTCTGTCAGTTTGCAAGGAAAGTACTCCAAGCGAAGGAGGAGAAGAGAAGGAACGCCCTAGAAATGGGAGGCGCAACGCAGCCAGGGCGACTGCCAGGAAGAGGATCGACGCAACTGGAGGGGCAGGCAGGCCGGCCTCTAAGGCATAGTCCAAGACTGGCCCAGTGCGTGCCCGTACAACGACGGGAACAAGAGGAAGAAACCAACGAAGAGGGACTCTCCGAAGAAGAAGACGGCGACACCCAATAGTAGAGGAGCAGGAAGGAGACGAAGAAGAAGAAGATAAAACAGCGAAGAAGGGATACACGCACGAAAACACAGGACCCATGACAGGACAATACACAAAACACTGGGAACAGGAAGAGAACTAAGGATAAGAGGACAAGAAAACCAACACGAGCCGGAGATAAGACCTGCGACCGTCAGCGCAGGCGACGCTCATGCAAATGAGTGCCGTGACGGTGCAGGGACAATCGGCTGCAAAGCCAACCTGCTGGGACCGAGCTATATGCTGGCAGCTCCGCCTCCCCGTGGCCCCCGCTGGTAACGGTGCTGCGCGATGCGCGCATCGCGCGGCGCCGGCTAAGCGAGCTGCCGCCCGAAAGGGTAGGTTCAACTTGCCCACTGACCCGAAAGGAGAGGGCAGGGTTTTTCCAAGTCGCGCGCCGACCACCTATGCGCGCCGTTCCCCGGGCATTGGACGTCAGAAAGTAGGATATAAATAACATCTAGCGAAGCCAGTATGAGTGCTATACTCCGGGAATGGCGTGGCCGGCCCAACGGTCGAGCCCCTAATCGCTCAATACTACTTGTCCCTATCTACTAGTTTCCAAGATGGCGGCAAGTGGGACGGACGCGTGCACGTCGCTCCGCAGTCTATAAACGAAAAAAACCGGGCAAATTAAAAAGTTCGGGCGTAAAAATTAATTTAAAGCAAAGTGGGAGTGCCGAGGAAAACGTGTAGTTAAAAAGAATCGTGGAGATCGCCGAATTCAGAGCGAAAAAAGCTAACGTAAATCGCCACGTGCGAAAAGTGAGGTTAGCTGACGCGACGGATAGGAAAAACCGAAAAATCAAAGATCTCGGGAGCGAAAAATAATTCAATAGGCAGAGTTAGTGCTTAAAATAAAGTGCATGCAAAAATATTAGTGGAGATTTCCGCAATAAGCGCGGAAAAAGCAAAGAAAGTGCCGCGTGTGCGAAGCGAGGTTAGGCCACGTGGCGGACAAAAACGCGTAAATCGAAGATCTCGGGCACGAAACTAAAATAATAGGTAGTGCGAGTGCTAAAAAACATAGTGCACACCGAAAGTTTAGTGAAAATTGCCGCAATAAGCGCGGAAAAACAAAAGAAAGTGCCGCGTGCGCGAAGTGAGGTTAGGCCACGTGGCGGACAAAAACGCGAAAATCGAAGATCTCGGGCACGAAAACTAAAATAATAGATAGTGCGAGTGCTAAAAACATAGTGCACACCGAAAGTTTAGTGGAAATTGCCGCAATAAGCGCGAGGAAAGCAAAACAAAGTGCCACGTGCGGGAGGATAGGTTAGCGGACGCGCGGCAGCCATCTTGGGTCGAGCGACCGAAGCGCCGCCGCCCGGGCATCTTGGGAACCAAGAGCACGCTGCTAGGCGGCAAATTCAAATTCAAATTCAAACCCAGGGGTTTTGAACTGTGAAGAGCACGCCGCCGGACTCAGCGCGGGAGTGCTCGCGGGAACAAAGCGCCAACTGAAAGTCCGCGAGGGGGATTCAATACGCCGCTGGACATAGCCACCGGGAAGCGAACAGCCGCAGCGGCAGCCGCAAGAAGCGGCAAGGAGCCGGTGATGCCGACGCTAGGGCACTCGTCGCCAGGCGCAGAGGCCAGAGTGGTCCTCCAACCCCTGAGGAAACAGATGGAAAAGAACGAGGCCACTCCAAGCCCGAGGATACCAGAGAAGACGATGAGAGCAAGCCTGGGGAGAAACAACCCCCCCAGAGATGAGGAGAGATTGGCCGGGGAGGATAAGCGGCAAGTGCCCGATATAAAGGCACAGGCCAGTGACATAGAGAGGAAGGTCACGGCGTTCTGCTTAGACTCGGCCAGGAAAATAAACAAGGAACACGCCGCAGTAATCCTACGG
This sequence comes from Bombus affinis, assembly GCF_024516045.1. Classification (NCBI taxonomy): domain Eukaryota; kingdom Metazoa; phylum Arthropoda; class Insecta; order Hymenoptera; family Apidae; genus Bombus; species Bombus affinis. The sequence continues at coordinate 359,972 of NW_026108848.1, forward strand.
CACTTCAAAGAAATGAGGGGCATTGTTGACGAGCTACTGCTCCATAATAGCTACCTGACAGGCAGGCTAGAGCAGAGTGCCGGAGATGAGAAGAATAAGGAAACGGCGATAATGAACGCCGTCAACAAAGCAACCAGGCGGCTAGAAACAGCCGTCTTGAGAACGACGCAGCAGGAACAGAGGGAGCCGACATATGCCGAAAAAGTAAAGATAACGAGCAACAAGGTCGAGCAGACGGCGGTCAAGCCGCCCAAAAATGTGGTCATAATTCGACCGGAAAGAGAAGGTGGCGAGATTCAAACGAGCGAAGAAGCACTTGACGCGGTGTTCACCCTAGTGAATCCCCGCAAGAGAGGAATCCAAGTTACGGCCGTCCGGAAAATAAAGGGAAACGGCCTAGCCGTTGAGACGACGAAGCCGGAGAGCCTAAAAGAGTTCACCGAGAACTCGAAACTAAAGGAGGCTGGACTAAAAGCTAGCACGCCGCAGCGGAGACCCCCCAGGATGATCATCTACGACGTCCCGAGGGACATTCCAGAGAAGGAGATCCTGGCCTGCATGAGGAAGCAGAACCAAGAAAGACTAAATGAGGACGACGTTGCAGCCATCAAGTTCTGCTTCAGGACCGGCAGAAAGGATCAAGAGGAGACGAACTGGGTCATCGAAGTGCCCCCCCAGGTAAGGGAGAAACTATTGAAAGGTAAGATCTTCCTCTCATGGAATGCCTGCAAAGTTAAAGATTACATAGCAATTAGTCGCTGCTACAAGTGTCAAGGATACGGACACGTGGCAAAATATTGCCGCGTTAACTACGAAATCTGCGCGCACTGTGCAGAAAGTGGGCACAGCACTAAAGAGTGCAAAGATAAGGATGGGCACGCCACCTGCGTAAACTGCAAGAGAGCAGGGAGGAAGGGCGACCACGCAGCTTCCAACGCGAAATGCCCAATGTATACGAAAGCCTTGGAAGCAATAATAGCAAGGACGCAATATGTATAAAGAGCAACGCAGGGACAGAAGAGGACTTGGGAGGAAAAGGGAAATAAGGATCCTGCAGCACAACATGCAGCGATCCAAAACAACTCCTTATGAGATCCGGACGCAAATGGACGCCGATGGGGATGACATAATATTAATGCAAGAACCATACAGCGTCGATGGGAAAATACCCGGATTCGGCACAGGAGTCGCGATCGCCTGCAGAGGGTCGAAGCACAACCCGCCAATGGCGGCCGTAGGGATAAAATCAGAGACCCTAACGCCCCTCGAGGTCGCCGAACTCTGCACAACACACTGTTCCTGCGTGCAGATAAGCGACGGGGAAACAGAGGTGTACGCGGCAAGCCTGTACTTTCCGCCGACAGGAAACATCGAGGTCGGCGTGCAACAGTTGGAGAAGGTACTACGGTGTCTCAGAGGCAAGAGGATCATCATCGGCCTGGATGCGAACGCAAAATCACCGCTGTGGTGCAGCAGGAGCACCGACGACAGAGGCGAGGCCCTAGAGGCAGTCATAGCGCAGTACGGTCTCCATGTCCTGAATCAACCAGGACAACCCCACACGTTTGAAACAACTCGAGGGCGATCAAACATAGACGTGACGATGGCGAGCCCAGAGGCAATACTCCTTGTAAAGGGCTGGAGGATACGCGAAGATGGTACCTCCAGTGACCACCGGATACTGGAGACGCTCCTCGACTTCGGGACGAGAAGCACCACACCGCAGCTTCAGGAAAGACGCTATAACACGCGAAAAGCCAACTGGGAGGTATTTCAGAGTGCCCTCACAGAGAAAATGGAGGCACTCAAAGAAACAACCCTCCAGCAGGCAGAGGACGTCGAAAGAATGGCCGGGCAACTCCAGGCAACCCTGATAGGTGCCTGCGACACCGCCATCCCAAAGAAGAAATGGTACTACAGGTCAGTACCCTGGTGGACGCCCGAGCTCACCAGAGCAAAGAGAAACACCTACCAGGCGAGAAGAAGGTATCAGGGGGCCAGGGACCCCGCTACGAGGGAGCAGGAGAAGCTGCGGTACAGGTCAACACGAAAGGAGTATAAGAGGATGCTGGCAAGAGCAAAAATCCAGAGCTGGCAGGACTTCGTCACCAAAGAGGGTAACAGGGAACCTTGGGGCATCGCTTACAAAACAGTCGCAAGGAAACTCAGAGGAGAGGAAACAACATCGACGCTGAAGACGCCGCTCGGATATACCTCCAACTGGCGAACGACCGCGGCAGCGATGTTGTCCGCACTTCTACCCGACGACGAGGAAGACACCGAAACGGAGGAGCAGAAGGAAATAAGGCGGAACTCGACAAACCCCCCCAACGTAGAAGACACCCCTGAATTCAGCTTCGAGGAACTCAGTGACGCCGTGAAACGGCTGAGGAAGGGGAAGTGCCCAGGCCCCGACCTGATTGAGGTCGAAATAATCCAACGGGCCTGGGGAAGAATACACCAGGAGCTCCTAAGGCTCATGAACGGCTGCCTCGCCTGGGGAATATTCCCCAAACGGTGGAAGGTCGC
>NW_026108848.1:367500-387500 GCF_024516045.1 Bombus affinis
GCGCTCGAAAAATAAATCTCGCTACGTACGGCCGTGCCGAAGCACGATGATCGTACGTAGCGATTTTTTTTATTCCAATGGAATAACGACGCGTACGAACGCAAAGCAATACGCCGCTGGACTTGGACGCTCGCGCTAGCGCTGCGCGCGCAACCCCTCGCTAGCGGGTATGTGGCGGAGTAGGTAGCAATCTATTAAGGTACGAGGTGGGGAGCGACGCGCCGTGCGCGCGCGCGCACGCAGTCGAACGTTTCCTCTCGTTTCGTTTCCCCTTTTTTTACGTTTCGTCCATGACTCTCCTTCGATCGGAGAGAGTACGACGGATAAAAAAAACGTACAGGGATAGGAAAATATCTAGTACGCTTACAGCGTGGAAATTTCGATCGTTGCTCGCTCGCTGCGCTCGCTCGTACGATTCTAGCCTAACCTAAAACCGTTCCCGATCGCGTTCGAACCGAGATTCGAACGAGATCGAAGAACGAACGCGAAAGGGATTGGTTTTGGGTTGGTCCATATTTTTTTTCGAGCGAGCGGAGCGAGCGAGCAACGCGTAAGAGCGTATCGCGTCCCGACGTGGTACCGCGAGGACTTTGAAATAATCGCAATAACTCCTTAAAGTTCGAAATAACTCCTTAAAGTGCGTTACGAGGTGTGGAAATTTTTATTGAAATCGTTATAGTTCGACGTAATCTAGTCGAACGTAGCGGTTTCGTTTTGTTTTTTCTTTAAATTTTTTCCACCGGACCTAGCTGACTGGGACGTTGGAACTTTGAAATTTCTCTCGCCCCGGTACGAAAAGGCCGAACGTTCCTTTCGAAATAATTCCTCAAAAAGCGTTACGAGGTATGCAAATTTTTATAGAAACCGTTATTGTTCGACGTCGTCTAGCCGAACGTAACGGTTTCTTTTTATTTTTTTAAAAAATTTTTTTCCACCGGACCTAGCTGACTGGGACGTTGGAACTTTGAAATTTCTCTCGTCCCGGTACGAAAAGGCCGAACGTTCCTTTCGAAATAATTCCTCAAAAAGCGTTACGAGGTATGCAAATTTTTATAGAAACCGTTATTGTTCGACGTCGTCTAGCCGAACGTAACGGTTTCTTTTTATTTTTTTAAAAAATTTTTTTCCACCGGACCTAGCTGACTGGGACGTTGGAACTTTGAAATTTCTCTCGTCCCGGTACGAAAAGGCCGAACGTTCCTTTCGAAATAATTTCTCAAAAAGCGTTACGAGGTATGGAAATTTTTATAGAAACCGTTATTGTTCGACGTCGTCTAGCCAAACGTAACGGTTTCTTTTTATTTTTTTAAAAAATTTTTTTCCACCGGACCTAGCTGACTGGGACGTTGGAACTTTGAAATTTCTCTCGTCCAGGTACGAAAAGGCCGAACGTTCCTTTCGAAATAATTCCTCAAAAAGCGTTACGAGGTATGGAAATTTTTATAGAAATCGTTATTGTTCGACGCCGTCTAGCCGAACGTAACGGTTTCTTTTTATTTTTTTTTTAAATTTTTTCCACCGGACCTAGCTGACTGGGACGTTGGCACTTTGAATTGTTTCGCACTGCTCCAAAAGTGCCGAAAGTACCGAAAGTTCCTTTCGCATTAATTCCATAATAAGCGTTATAAGGTACGTATATTCTGGCATAAATCGATATATTCTAATTAAATACATCGGGATTAAGCGTTAATTTTGTTCTTGAAACGTTCTAAAAAGTTTCGAATTGCACATTGGGACATGGAAAAATTTCCGTATCGAACACGTTTTTTCGAGTTATCTCGCTTAAAAGTGTTACAAGGTAGGAATATTTTTGCATAAATGGACGTATCTCGACGTTTTACGTCGGGATTAAGCGTTTATTTGGTCGGTGGAACGTTTTCTAGAAACGGAACTATGCGACGGGACGTTGGGACTTTGAAGAAGTTCGGCCGGTGCGAAAAGACCGAAAAGGTTTTTTCGAGTTATCTCGCTTAAAAGTGTTACAAGGTAGGAATATATTTGCATAAATGGACGTATCTCGACGTTTTACGTCGGGATTAAGCGTTTATTTGGTCGCTGGAACGTTTTCTAGAAACGGAACTATGCGACGGGACGTTGGGACTTTGAAGAAGTTCGGCCGGTGCGAAAAGACCGAAAAGGTTTTTTCGAGTTATCTCGCTTAAAAGTGTTACAAGGTAGGAATATTTTTGCATAAATGGACGTATCTCGACGTTTTACGTCGGGATTAAGCGTTTATTTGGTCGGTGGAACGTTTTCTAGAAACGGAACTATGCGACGGGACGTTGGGACTTTGAAGAAGTTCGGCCGGTGCGAAAAGACCGAAAAGGTTTTTTCGAGTTATCTCGCTTAAAAGTGTTACAAGGTAGGAATATTTTTGCATAAATGGACGTATCTCGACGTTTTACGTCGGGATTAAGCGTTTATTTGGTCGCTGGAACGTTTTCTAGAAACGGAACTATGCGACGGGACGTTGGGACTTTGAAGAAGTTCGGCCGGTGCGAAAAGACCGAAAAGGTTTTTTCGAGTTATCTCGCTTAAAAGTGTTACAAGGTAGGAATATTTTTGCATAAATGGACGTATCTCGACGTTTTACGTCGGGATTAAGCGTTTATTTGGTCGGTGGAACGTTTTCTAGAAACGGAACTATGCGACGGGACGTTGGGACTTTGAAGAAGTTCGGCCGGTGCGAAAAGACCGAAAAGGTTTTTTCGAGTTATCTCGCTTAAAAGTGTTACAAGGTAGGAATATATTTGCATAAATGGACGTATCTCGACGTTTTACGTCGGGATTAAGCGTTTATTTGGTCGCTGGAACGTTTTCTAGAAACGGAACTATGCGACGGGACGTTGGGACTTTGAAGAAGTTCGGCCGGTGCGAAAAGACCGAAAAGGTTTTTTCGAGTTATCTCGCTTAAAAGTGTTACAAGGTAGGAATATTTTTGCATAAATGGACGTATCTCGACGTTTTACGTCGGGATTAAGCGTTTATTTGGTCGGTGGAACGTTTTCTAGAAACGGAACTATGCGACGGGACGTTGGGACTTTGAAGAAGTTCGGCCGGTGCGAAAAGACCGAAAAGGTTTTTTCGAGTTATCTCGCTTAAAAGTGTTACAAGGTAGGAATATATTTGCATAAATGGACGTATCTCGACGTTTTACGTCGGGATTAAGCGTTTATTTGGTCGCTGGAACGTTTTCTAGAAACGGAACTATGCGACGGGACGTTGGGACTTTGAAGAAGTTCGGCCGGTGCGAAAAGACCGAAAAGGTTTTTTCGAGTTATCTCGCTTAAAAGTGTTACAAGGTAGGAATATTTTTGCATAAATGGACGTATCTCGACGTTTTACGTCGGGATTAAGCGTTTATTTGGTCGCTGGAACGTTTTCTAGAAACGGAACTATGCGACGGGACGTTGGGACTTTGATGAAGTTCGGCCGGTGCGAAAAGACCGAAAAGGTTTTTTCGAGTTATCTCGCTTAAAAGTGTTACAAGGTAGGAATATTTTTGCATAAATGGACGTATCTCGACGTTTTACGTCGGGATTAAGCGTTTATGTCGTCCCCAAGACCTTCTACAAAGTTTCGATTTTTTCGTTGGGACTTTGAAAAATTTCCGTATCGAACACGTTTTTTCGAGTTATCTCGCTTAAAAGTGTTACAAGGTAGGAATATTTTTGCATAAATGGACGTATCTCGACGTTTTACGTCGGGATTAAGCGTTTATTTGGTCGGTGGAACGTTTTCTAGAAACGGAACTATGCGACGGGACGTTGGGACTTTGAAGAAGTTCGGCCGGTGCGAAAAGACCGAAAAGGTTTTTTCGAGTTATCTCGCTTAAAAGTGTTACAAGGTAGGAATATATTTGCATAAATGGACGTATCTCGACGTTTTACGTCGGGATTAAGCGTTTATTTGGTCGCTGGAACGTTTTCTAGAAACGGAACTATGCGACGGGACGTTGGGACTTTGAAGAAGTTCGGCCGGTGCGAAAAGACCGAAAAGGTTTTTTCGAGTTATCTCGCTTAAAAGTGTTACAAGGTAGGAATATTTTTGCATAAATCGACGTATCTCGACGTTTTACGTCGGGATTAAGCGTTTATGTCGTCCCCAAGACCTTCTACAAAGTTTCGATTTTTTCGTTGGGACTTTGAAAAATTTCCGTATCGAACACGTTTTTTCGAGTTATCTCGCTTAAAAGTGTTACAAGGTAGGAATATTTTTGCACAAATGGACGTATCTCGACGTTTTACGTCGGGATTAAGCGTTTATTTGGTCGGTGGAACGTTTTCTAGAAACGGAACTATGCGACGGGACGTTGGGACTTTGAAGAAGTTCGGCCGGTGCGAAAGGACCGAAAAGGTTTTTTCGAGTTATCTCGCTTAAAAGTGTTACAAGGTAGGAATATTTTTGCATAAATGGACGTATCTCGACGTTTTACGTCGGGATTAAGCGTTTATTTGGTCGCTGGAACGTTTTCTAGAAACGGAACTATGCGACGGGACGTTGGGACTTTGAAGAAGTTCGGCCGGTGCGAAAAGACCGAAAAGGTTTTTTTCGAGTTATCTCGCTTAAAAGTGTTACAAGGTAGGAATATTTTTGCATAAATGGACGTATCTCGACGTTTTACGTCGGGATTAAGCGTTTATTTGGTCGGTGGAACGTTTTCTAGAAACGGAACTATGCGACGGGACGTTGGGACTTTGAAGAAGTTCGGCCGGTGCGAAAAGACCGAAAAGGTTTTTTCGAGTTATCTCGCTTAAAAGTGTTACAAGGTAGGAATATATTTGCATAAATGGACGTATCTCGACGTTTTACGTCGGGATTAAGCGTTTATTTGGTCGCTGGAACGTTTTCTAGAAACGGAACTATGCGACGGGACGTTGGGACTTTGAAGAAGTTCGGCCGGTGCGAAAAGACCGAAAAGGTTTTTTCGAGTTATCTCGCTTAAAAGTGTTACAAGGTAGGAATATTTTTGCATAAATGGACGTATCTCGACGTTTTACGTCGGGATTAAGCGTTTATTTGGTCGGTGGAACGTTTTCTAGAAACGGAACTATGCGACGGGACGTTGGGACTTTGAAGAAGTTCGGCCGGTGCGAAAAGACCGAAAAGGTTTTTTCGAGTTATCTCGCTTAAAAGTGTTACAAGGTAGGAATATATTTGCATAAATGGACGTATCTCGACGTTTTACGTCGGGATTAAGCGTTTATTTGGTCGCTGGAACGTTTTCTAGAAACGGAACTATGCGACGGGACGTTGGGACTTTGAAGAAGTTCGGCCGGTGCGAAAAGACCGAAAAGGTTTTTTCGAGTTATCTCGCTTAAAAGTGTTACAAGGTAGGAATATTTTTGCATAAATGGACGTATCTCGACGTTTTACGTCGGGATTAAGCGTTTATTTGGTCGCTGGAACGTTTTCTAGAAACGGAACTATGCGACGGGACGTTGGGACTTTGAAGAAGTTCGGCCGGTGCGAAAAGACCGAAAAGGTTTTTTCGAGTTATCTCGCTTAAAAGTGTTACAAGGTAGGAATATTTTTGCATAAATGGACGTATCTCGACGTTTTACGTCGGGATTAAGCGTTTATGTCGTCCCCAAGACCTTCTACAAAGTTTCGATTTTTTCGTTGGGACTTTGAAAAATTTCCGTATCGAACACGTTTTTTCGAGTTATCTCGCTTAAAAGTGTTACAAGGTAGGAATATTTTTGCATAAATGGACGTATCTCGACGTTTTACGTCGGGATTAAGCGTTTATTTGGTCGGTGGAACGTTTTCTAGAAACGGAACTATGCGACGGGACGTTGGGACTTTGAAGAAGTTCGGCCGGTGCGAAAAGACCGAAAAGGTTTTTTCGAGTTATCTCGCTTAAAAGTGTTACAAGGTAGGAATATATTTGCATAAATGGACGTATCTCGACGTTTTACGTCGGGATTAAGCGTTTATTTGGTCGCTGGAACGTTTTCTAGAAACGGAACTATGCGACGGGACGTTGGGACTTTGAAGAAGTTCGGCCGGTGCGAAAAGACCGAAAAGGTTTTTTCGAGTTATCTCGCTTAAAAGTGTTACAAGGTAGGAATATTTTTGCATAAATCGACGTATCTCGACGTTTTACGTCGGGATTAAGCGTTTATGTCGTCCCCAAGACCTTCTACAAAGTTTCGATTTTTTCGTTGGGACTTTGAAAAATTTCCGTATCGAACACGTTTTTTCGAGTTATCTCGCTTAAAAGTGTTACAAGGTAGGAATATTTTTGCACAAATGGACGTATCTCGACGTTTTACGTCGGGATTAAGCGTTTATTTGGTCGGTGGAACGTTTTCTAGAAACGGAACTATGCGACGGGACGTTGGGACTTTGAAGAAGTTCGGCCGGTGCGAAAGGACCGAAAAGGTTTTTTCGAGTTATCTCGCTTAAAAGTGTTACAAGGTAGGAATATTTTTGCATAAATGGACGTATCTCGACGTTTTACGTCGGGATTAAGCGTTTATTTGGTCGCTGGAACGTTTTCTAGAAACGGAACTATGCGACGGGACGTTGGGACTTTGAAGAAGTTCGGCCGGTGCGAAAAGACCGAAAAGGTTTTTTCGAGTTATCTCGCTTAAAAGTGTTACAAGGTAGGAATATTTTTGCATAAATCGACGTATCTCGACGTTTTACGTCGGGATTAAGCGTTTATGTCGTCCCCAAGACCTTCTACAAAGTTTCGATTTTTTCGTTGGGACTTTGAAAAATTTCCGTATCGAACACGTTTTTTCGAGTTATCTCGCTTAAAAGTGTTACAAGGTAGGAATATTTTTGCACAAATGGACGTATCTCGACGTTTTACGTCGGGATTAAGCGTTTATTTGGTCGGTGGAACGTTTTCTAGAAACGGAACTATGCGACGGGACGTTGGGACTTTGAAGAAGTTCGGCCGGTGCGAAAGGACCGAAAAGGTTTTTTCGAGTTATCTCGCTTAAAAGTGTTACAAGGTAGGAATATTTTTGCATAAATGGACGTATCTCGACGTTTTACGTCGGGATTAAGCGTTTATTTGGTCGCTGGAACGTTTTCTAGAAACGGAACTATGCGACGGGACGTTGGGACTTTGAAGAAGTTCGGCCGGTGCGAAAAGACCGAAAAGGTTTTTTCGAGTTATCTCGCTTAAAAGTGTTACAAGGTAGGAATATTTTTGCATAAATGGACGTATCTCGACGTTTTACGTCGGGATTAAGCGTTTATTTGGTCGGTGGAACGTTTTCTAGAAACGGAACTATGCGACGGGACGTTGGGACTTTGAAGAAGTTCGGCCGGTGCGAAAAGACCGAAAAGGTTTTTTCGAGTTATCTCGCTTAAAAGTGTTACAAGGTAGGAATATATTTGCATAAATGGACGTATCTCGACGTTTTACGTCGGGATTAAGCGTTTATTTGGTCGCTGGAACGTTTTCTAGAAACGGAACTATGCGACGGGACGTTGGGACTTTGAAGAAGTTCGGCCGGTGCGAAAAGACCGAAAAGGTTTTTTCGAGTTATCTCGCTTAAAAGTGTTACAAGGTAGGAATATTTTTGCATAAATGGACGTATCTCGACGTTTTGCGTCGGGATTAAGCGTTTATTTGGTCGGTGGAACGTTTTCTAGAAACGGAACTATGCGACGGGACGTTGGGACTTTGAAGAAGTTCGGCCGGTGCGAAAAGACCGAAAAGGTTTTTTCGAGTTATCTCGCTTAAAAGTGTTACAAGGTAGGAATATTTTTGCATAAATGGACGTATCTCGACGTTTTACGTCGGGATTAAGCGTTTATTTGGTCGCTGGAACGTTTTCTAGAAACGGAACTATGCGACGGGACGTTGGGACTTTGAAGAAGTTCGGCCGGTGCGAAAAGACCGAAAAGGTTTTTTCGAGTTATCTCGCTTAAAAGTGTTACAAGGTAGGAATATTTTTGCATAAATGGACGTATCTCGACGTTTTACGTCGGGATTAAGCGTTTATTTGGTCGGTGGAACGTTTTCTAGAAACGGAACTATGCGACGGGACGTTGGGACTTTGAAGAAGTTCGGCCGGTGCGAAAAGACCGAAAAGGTTTTTTCGAGTTATCTCGCTTAAAAGTGTTACAAGGTAGGAATATATTTGCATAAATGGACGTATCTCGACGTTTTACGTCGGGATTAAGCGTTTATTTGGTCGCTGGAACGTTTTCTAGAAACGGAACTATGCGACGGGACGTTGGGACTTTGAAGAAGTTCGGCCGGTGCGAAAAGACCGAAAAGGTTTTTTCGAGTTATCTCGCTTAAAAGTGTTACAAGGTAGGAATATTTTTGCATAAATGGACGTATCTCGACGTTTTACGTCGGGATTAAGCGTTTATTTGGTCGGTGGAACGTTTTCTAGAAACGGAACTATGCGACGGGACGTTGGGACTTTGAAGAAGTTCGGCCGGTGCGAAAAGACCGAAAAGGTTTTTTCGAGTTATCTCGCTTAAAAGTGTTACAAGGTAGGAATATATTTGCATAAATGGACGTATCTCGACGTTTTACGTCGGGATTAAGCGTTTATTTGGTCGCTGGAACGTTTTCTAGAAACGGAACTATGCGACGGGACGTTGGGACTTTGAAGAAGTTCGGCCGGTGCGAAAAGACCGAAAAGGTTTTTTCGAGTTATCTCGCTTAAAAGTGTTACAAGGTAGGAATATTTTTGCATAAATGGACGTATCTCGACGTTTTACGTCGGGATTAAGCGTTTATTTGGTCGGTGGAACGTTTTCTAGAAACGGAACTATGCGACGGGACGTTGGGACTTTGAAGAAGTTCGGCCGGTGCGAAAAGACCGAAAAGGTTTTTTCGAGTTATCTCGCTTAAAAGTGTTACAAGGTAGGAATATATTTGCATAAATGGACGTATCTCGACGTTTTACGTCGGGATTAAGCGTTTATTTGGTCGCTGGAACGTTTTCTAGAAACGGAACTATGCGACGGGACGTTGGGACTTTGAAGAAGTTCGGCCGGTGCGAAAAGACCGAAAAGGTTTTTTCGAGTTATCTCGCTTAAAAGTGTTACAAGGTAGGAATATTTTTGCATAAATGGACGTATCTCGACGTTTTACGTCGGGATTAAGCGTTTATTTGGTCGCTGGAACGTTTTCTAGAAACGGAACTATGCGACGGGACGTTGGGACTTTGAAGAAGTTCGGCCGGTGCGAAAAGACCGAAAAGGTTTTTTCGAGTTATCTCGCTTAAAAGTGTTACAAGGTAGGAATATTTTTGCATAAATGGACGTATCTCGACGTTTTACGTCGGGATTAAGCGTTTATGTCGTCCCCAAGACCTTCTACAAAGTTTCGATTTTTTCGTTGGGACTTTGAAAAATTTCCGTATCGAACACGTTTTTTCGAGTTATCTCGCTTAAAAGTGTTACAAGGTAGGAATATTTTTGCATAAATGGACGTATCTCGACGTTTTACGTCGGGATTAAGCGTTTATTTGGTCGGTGGAACGTTTTCTAGAAACGGAACTATGCGACGGGACGTTGGGACTTTGAAGAAGTTCGGCCGGTGCGAAAAGACCGAAAAGGTTTTTTCGAGTTATCTCGCTTAAAAGTGTTACAAGGTAGGAATATATTTGCATAAATGGACGTATCTCGACGTTTTACGTCGGGATTAAGCGTTTATTTGGTCGCTGGAACGTTTTCTAGAAACGGAACTATGCGACGGGACGTTGGGACTTTGAAGAAGTTCGGCCGGTGCGAAAAGACCGAAAAGGTTTTTTCGAGTTATCTCGCTTAAAAGTGTTACAAGGTAGGAATATTTTTGCATAAATCGACGTATCTCGACGTTTTACGTCGGGATTAAGCGTTTATGTCGTCCCCAAGACCTTCTACAAAGTTTCGATTTTTTCGTTGGGACTTTGAAAAATTTCCGTATCGAACACGTTTTTTCGAGTTATCTCGCTTAAAAGTGTTACAAGGTAGGAATATTTTTGCACAAATGGACGTATCTCGACGTTTTACGTCGGGATTAAGCGTTTATTTGGTCGGTGGAACGTTTTCTAGAAACGGAACTATGCGACGGGACGTTGGGACTTTGAAGAAGTTCGGCCGGTGCGAAAGGACCGAAAAGGTTTTTTCGAGTTATCTCGCTTAAAAGTGTTACAAGGTAGGAATATTTTTGCATAAATGGACGTATCTCGACGTTTTACGTCGGGATTAAGCGTTTATTTGGTCGCTGGAACGTTTTCTAGAAACGGAACTATGCGACGGGACGTTGGGACTTTGAAGAAGTTCGGCCGGTGCGAAAAGACCGAAAAGGTTTTTTCGAGTTATCTCGCTTAAAAGTGTTACAAGGTAGGAATATTTTTGCATAAATCGACGTATCTCGACGTTTTACGTCGGGATTAAGCGTTTATGTCGTCCCCAAGACCTTCTACAAAGTTTCGATTTTTTCGTTGGGACTTTGAAAAATTTCCGTATCGAACACGTTTTTTCGAGTTATCTCGCTTAAAAGTGTTACAAGGTAGGAATATTTTTGCACAAATGGACGTATCTCGACGTTTTACGTCGGGATTAAGCGTTTATTTGGTCGGTGGAACGTTTTCTAGAAACGGAACTATGCGACGGGACGTTGGGACTTTGAAGAAGTTCGGCCGGTGCGAAAGGACCGAAAAGGTTTTTTCGAGTTATCTCGCTTAAAAGTGTTACAAGGTAGGAATATTTTTGCATAAATGGACGTATCTCGACGTTTTACGTCGGGATTAAGCGTTTATTTGGTCGCTGGAACGTTTTCTAGAAACGGAACTATGCGACGGGACGTTGGGACTTTGAAGAAGTTCGGCCGGTGCGAAAAGACCGAAAAGGTTTTTTCGAGTTATCTCGCTTAAAAGTGTTACAAGGTAGGAATATTTTTGCATAAATGGACGTATCTCGACGTTTTACGTCGGGATTAAGCGTTTATTTGGTCGGTGGAACGTTTTCTAGAAACGGAACTATGCGACGGGACGTTGGGACTTTGAAGAAGTTCGGCCGGTGCGAAAAGACCGAAAAGGTTTTTTCGAGTTATCTCGCTTAAAAGTGTTACAAGGTAGGAATATATTTGCATAAATGGACGTATCTCGACGTTTTACGTCGGGATTAAGCGTTTATTTGGTCGCTGGAACGTTTTCTAGAAACGGAACTATGCGACGGGACGTTGGGACTTTGAAGAAGTTCGGCCGGTGCGAAAAGACCGAAAAGGTTTTTTCGAGTTATCTCGCTTAAAAGTGTTACAAGGTAGGAATATTTTTGCATAAATGGACGTATCTCGACGTTTTGCGTCGGGATTAAGCGTTTATTTGGTCGGTGGAACGTTTTCTAGAAACGGAACTATGCGACGGGACGTTGGGACTTTGAAGAAGTTCGGCCGGTGCGAAAAGACCGAAAAGGTTTTTTCGAGTTATCTCGCTTAAAAGTGTTACAAGGTAGGAATATTTTTGCATAAATGGACGTATCTCGACGTTTTACGTCGGGATTAAGCGTTTATTTGGTCGCTGGAACGTTTTCTAGAAACGGAACTATGCGACGGGACGTTGGGACTTTGAAGAAGTTCGGCCGGTGCGAAAAGACCGAAAAGGTTTTTTCGAGTTATCTCGCTTAAAAGTGTTACAAGGTAGGAATATTTTTGCATAAATGGACGTATCTCGACGTTTTACGTCGGGATTAAGCGTTTATTTGGTCGGTGGAACGTTTTCTAGAAACGGAACTATGCGACGGGACGTTGGGACTTTGAAGAAGTTCGGCCGGTGCGAAAAGACCGAAAAGGTTTTTTCGAGTTATCTCGCTTAAAAGTGTTACAAGGTAGGAATATATTTGCATAAATGGACGTATCTCGACGTTTTACGTCGGGATTAAGCGTTTATTTGGTCGCTGGAACGTTTTCTAGAAACGGAACTATGCGACGGGACGTTGGGACTTTGAAGAAGTTCGGCCGGTGCGAAAAGACCGAAAAGGTTTTTTCGAGTTATCTCGCTTAAAAGTGTTACAAGGTAGGAATATTTTTGCATAAATGGACGTATCTCGACGTTTTACGTCGGGATTAAGCGTTTATTTGGTCGGTGGAACGTTTTCTAGAAACGGAACTATGCGACGGGACGTTGGGACTTTGAAGAAGTTCGGCCGGTGCGAAAAGACCGAAAAGGTTTTTTCGAGTTATCTCGCTTAAAAGTGTTACAAGGTAGGAATATATTTGCATAAATGGACGTATCTCGACGTTTTACGTCGGGATTAAGCGTTTATTTGGTCGCTGGAACGTTTTCTAGAAACGGAACTATGCGACGGGACGTTGGGACTTTGAAGAAGTTCGGCCGGTGCGAAAAGACCGAAAAGGTTTTTTCGAGTTATCTCGCTTAAAAGTGTTACAAGGTAGGAATATTTTTGCATAAATGGACGTATCTCGACGTTTTACGTCGGGATTAAGCGTTTATTTGGTCGCTGGAACGTTTTCTAGAAACGGAACTATGCGACGGGACGTTGGGACTTTGATGAAGTTCGGCCGGTGCGAAAAGACCGAAAAGGTTTTTTCGAGTTATCTCGCTTAAAAGTGTTACAAGGTAGGAATATTTTTGCATAAATGGACGTATCTCGACGTTTTACGTCGGGATTAAGCGTTTATGTCGTCCCCAAGACCTTCTACAAAGTTTCGATTTTTTCGTTGGGACTTTGAAAAATTTCCGTATCGAACACGTTTTTTCGAGTTATCTCGCTTAAAAGTGTTACAAGGTAGGAATATTTTTGCATAAATGGACGTATCTCGACGTTTTACGTCGGGATTAAGCGTTTATTTGGTCGGTGGAACGTTTTCTAGAAACGGAACTATGCGACGGGACGTTGGGACTTTGAAGAAGTTCGGCCGGTGCGAAAAGACCGAAAAGGTTTTTTCGAGTTATCTCGCTTAAAAGTGTTACAAGGTAGGAATATATTTGCATAAATGGACGTATCTCGACGTTTTACGTCGGGATTAAGCGTTTATTTGGTCGCTGGAACGTTTTCTAGAAACGGAACTATGCGACGGGACGTTGGGACTTTGAAGAAGTTCGGCCGGTGCGAAAAGACCGAAAAGGTTTTTTCGAGTTATCTCGCTTAAAAGTGTTACAAGGTAGGAATATTTTTGCATAAATCGACGTATCTCGACGTTTTACGTCGGGATTAAGCGTTTATGTCGTCCCCAAGACCTTCTACAAAGTTTCGATTTTTTCGTTGGGACTTTGAAAAATTTCCGTATCGAACACGTTTTTTCGAGTTATCTCGCTTAAAAGTGTTACAAGGTAGGAATATTTTTGCACAAATGGACGTATCTCGACGTTTTACGTCGGGATTAAGCGTTTATTTGGTCGGTGGAACGTTTTCTAGAAACGGAACTATGCGACGGGACGTTGGGACTTTGAAGAAGTTCGGCCGGTGCGAAAGGACCGAAAAGGTTTTTTCGAGTTATCTCGCTTAAAAGTGTTACAAGGTAGGAATATTTTTGCATAAATGGACGTATCTCGACGTTTTACGTCGGGATTAAGCGTTTATTTGGTCGCTGGAACGTTTTCTAGAAACGGAACTATGCGACGGGACGTTGGGACTTTGAAGAAGTTCGGCCGGTGCGAAAAGACCGAAAAGGTTTTTTCGAGTTATCTCGCTTAAAAGTGTTACAAGGTAGGAATATTTTTGCATAAATGGACGTATCTCGACGTTTTACGTCGGGATTAAGCGTTTATTTGGTCGGTGGAACGTTTTCTAGAAACGGAACTATGCGACGGGACGTTGGGACTTTGAAGAAGTTCGGCCGGTGCGAAAAGACCGAAAAGGTTTTTTCGAGTTATCTCGCTTAAAAGTGTTACAAGGTAGGAATATATTTGCATAAATGGACGTATCTCGACGTTTTACGTCGGGATTAAGCGTTTATGTCGTCCCCAAGACCTTCTACAAAGTTTCGATTTTTTCGTTGGGACTTTGAAAAATTTCCGTATCGAACACGTTTTTTCGAGTTATCTCGCTTAAAAGTGTTACAAGGTAGGAATATTTTTGCACAAATGGACGTATCTCGACGTTTTACGTCGGGATTAAGCGTTTATTTGGTCGGTGGAACGTTTTCTAGAAACGGAACTATGCGACGGGACGTTGGGACTTTGAAGAAGTTCGGCCGGTGCGAAAGGACCGAAAAGGTTTTTTCGAGTTATCTCGCTTAAAAGTGTTACAAGGTAGGAATATTTTTGCATAAATGGACGTATCTCGACGTTTTACGTCGGGATTAAGCGTTTATTTGGTCGCTGGAACGTTTTCTAGAAACGGAACTATGCGACGGGACGTTGGGACTTTGAAGAAGTTCGGCCGGTGCGAAAAGACCGAAAAGGTTTTTTCGAGTTATCTCGCTTAAAAGTGTTACAAGGTAGGAATATTTTTGCATAAATCGACGTATCTCGACGTTTTACGTCGGGATTAAGCGTTTATGTCGTCCCCAAGACCTTCTACAAAGTTTCGATTTTTTCGTTGGGACTTTGAAAAATTTCCGTATCGAACACGTTTTTTCGAGTTATCTCGCTTAAAAGTGTTACAAGGTAGGAATATTTTTGCACAAATGGACGTATCTCGACGTTTTACGTCGGGATTAAGCGTTTATTTGGTCGCTGGAACGTTTTCTAGAAACGGAACTATGCGACGGGACGTTGGGACTTTGAAGAAGTTCGGCCGGTGCGAAAAGTCCGAAATGGTTATTTCGAGTTATTTCGTTAAAAAGCGTTATAAGGTATAATTTTTTTGACAGGGATCGTTATATCTCTATTAAATACAATCGGATTAAACATTTTTGTCGAATTTTTTGAAAAATTAGCTTCCGTCGGACTGATACGACTGGGATATTTTTGCAATTTTTTCGTTAATTAATGTTACAAGGTATATATCTTTTTACATATTTCGTGTTATTTTAACGTGTTTTAATCGATTATAAAGTTATTTTTCGTCCATAGTCGATAAAACTGTATGTTTACTGATGCAATTTTTCGGTGAAAAAAAAAATTAATTTTTTGGTAAAAATGCATTTATAATATGTTAATAATGCTTGTGGTAAAATATTTCGATGGTTGGATATCGCCTTTATATAGTAGTTATTGAACGTGCGAGCGACTAAGTTCCAGCGTCCCTTCCGAACGGTACGTTGCTACGGAGGTTTTGCACCATAAGCGCGCGGCCGCTAGCCCGACCGGCGCCGGCCTTCCGGCCGGCCCCTTGGTATCTATAAGAGAAGCGTCGAGCCGGACGGTTCGGTCGGAACAGCGCTGGGCGCGTGGCTATTCTACGGCCTCGGTTGAGAATTCAGTCACCGCTCCTCGAGTCTTAGTGTATTTTACGCTATTTCTCGACTGTTCCTCCGTTCTCGTACTGGTTTTTTCTCTACACTGCTGCGCCGCGGGTCGAAGTCTAGGACGTAATGACCGTTAACGTGGCAAGCTTCCCCTTAGTCGGGAAGCTGGTGACCTGTGTGCACGTATTTGACAAAAGTTGGATGCGTGTGTGCTTGTACTTACGGAGTAGCCATTCTTGCAGAGACCATCGGTTGTAAGCTATTTGTAGCTGCACGATGGTCCTTTTGGCGTTCTGTAGAGTGCGTTATCTTCTGGTAACGCGTCTCTACAGAGGTGTTGAAGCTTATAAAAGAATATTCTTACGGTATGTCCAGCATGCGTATACGTGCTTTACCGCTAAGTTATATTCTACGAGAGAAGTTGGAGGAGAAAAGTTACAAACAGAAATAATTCTGTGAAGTATGAATCTTTGTATCGATATATGATGGTGAGAGAGGAGGAGAATTAAAGTGGCTGAGTGACGTTGTTACTGAACCATGGAACGTTGCTCTCTAAGTCATATTACATATATATATAAAATGAAAAGTCTCGTCGTACGGTGCTTACGTCCCACCTACGACACAGAGAGAACTTTTAAACGAAAATGCTGGTTTTTGGGAATATATTATAAGATCCCTGGTTGATCCTGCCAGTAGTCATATGCTTGTCTCAAAGATTAAGCCATGCATGTCTCAGTACATGCCGCATTAAGGTGAAACCGCGAATGGCTCATTAAATCAGTTATGGTTTCTTAGATCATACCTACATTTACTTGGATAACTGTGGTAATTCTAGAGCTAATACATGCAAACAGATTCCGACCAGAGATGGTAGGAATGCTTTTATTAGATCAAAACCAATCGGTGGCGGATGGCTCGTCTGTCCGTCCATCGTTTGTTTTGGTGACTCTGAATAACTTTGTGCTGATCGCATGGTCATCTAGCACCGGCGACGCATCTTTCAAATGTCTGCCTTATCAACTGTCGATGGTAGGTTCTGCGCCTACCATGGTTGTAACGGGTAACGGGGAATCAGGGTTCGATTCCGGAGAGGGAGCCTGAGAAACAGCTACCACATCCAAGGAAGGCAGCAGGCGCGCAAATTACCCACTCCCGGCACGGGGAGGTAGTGACGAAAAATAACGATACGGGACTCATCCGAGGCCCCGTAATCGGAATGAGTACACTTTAAATCCTTTAACGAGGACCAATTGGAGGGCAAGTCTGGTGCCAGCAGCCGCGGTAATTCCAGCTCCAATAGCGTATATTAAAGTTGTTGCGGTTAAAAAGCTCGTAGTTGAATCTGTGTGTCACAGTGTCGGTTCACCGCTCGCGGTGTTTAACTGGCATTATGTGGTACGTCCTATCGGTGGGCTTAGCTCCTCGCGGGCGGTCCAACTAATATCCCATCGCGGTGCTCTTCACTGAGTGTCGAGGTGGGCCGATACGTTTACTTTGAACAAATTAGAGTGCTTAAAGCAGGCTACCTTCGCCTGAATACTGTGTGCATGGAATAATGGAATAGGACCTCGGTTCTATTTTGTTGGTTTTCGGAGCCCCGAGGTAATGATTAATAGGGACAGATGGGGGCATTCGTATTGCGACGTTAGAGGTGAAATTCTTGGATCGTCGCAAGACGGACAGAAGCGAAAGCATTTGCCAAAAATGTTTTCATTAATCAAGAACGAAAGTTAGAGGTTCGAAGGCGATCAGATACCGCCCTAGTTCTAACCATAAACGATGCCAGCCAGCGATCCGCCGAAGTTCCTCCGATGACTCGGCGGGCAGCTTCCGGGAAACCAAAGCTTTTGGGTTCCGGGGGAAGTATGGTTGCAAAGCTGAAACTTAAAGGAATTGACGGAAGGGCACCACCAGGAGTGGAGCCTGCGGCTTAATTTGACTCAACACGGGAAACCTCACCAGGCCCGGACACCGGAAGGATTGACAGATTGATAGCTCTTTCTTGATTCGGTGGGTGGTGGTGCATGGCCGTTCTTAGTTGGTGGAGCGATTTGTCTGGTTAATTCCGATAACGAACGAGACTCTAGCCTGCTAAATAGACGTAACTTATGGTATCTCGAAGGCCCCCGGCTTCGGTCGGTGGGTTTTTACTACCAACGTACAAACAAATCTTCTTAGAGGAACAGGCGGCTTCTAGCCGCACGAGATTGAGCAATAACAGGTCTGTGATGCCCTTAGATGTTCTGGGCCGCACGCGCGCTACACTGAAGGAATCAGCGTGTTTTCCCTGGCCGAAAGGCCCGGGTAACCCGCTGAACCTCCTTCGTGCTAGGGATTGGGGCTTGCAATTATTCCCCATGAACGAGGAATTCCCAGTAAGCGCGAGTCATAAGCTCGCGTTGATTACGTCCCTGCCCTTTGTACACACCGCCCGTCGCTACTACCGATTGAATGATTTAGTGAGGTCTTCGGACTGGTGCGCGGCCAATGTGATAAGCATTGCCGATGTTACCGGGAAGATGACCAAACTTGATCATTTAGAGGAAGTAAAAGTCGTAACAAGGTTTCCGTAGGTGAACCTGCGGAAGGATCATTAACGATATAACACAAAAACTTAAAGAATTTGACTTGAACACTTGAAAAATACGAAACTGTATAAGTCGGTAAGGAGCCGTACTCCTCCTATATCGACGAACCAAAGTATATACGACGTATCAACAAGCTATATACTTTAACAAAGAACAGTTAAATTCGCCCGGAGCGTGGCTTACTCCGTTGGCAAAATGATGAAAAGACATAAGGAGGAGACGACCCTCCAGCTACGAAACTATATGAAGAGAAGGTGGCACTCTCTCTCGATCATCGGGATGAAGAGATACATATATATATATATATATATATATACATACATAAACGAATTCGAGGCGCCTGCGTGAGGTCGTACACAGAAAGACCCGCCGTCTGCGAATATTATGATTTTATAATAAAACTATAAATGGGAACTTGAGCTTTCGAAAATTAAACTTTGACACGAATATCGAACGAAAAATTACGAATGGAAACCACCCGTAAAGAGAAATGAGATCGAGGCGCTTGCGTGAGGCCGTATACAGAAAGACCCGCCGCCACGATCTCGTATTTTTTTTTTTTGCGTCGTGGAGACCGTACAAACGAATAACAAAATCTCTAAAGTGCCTCGTGTCGGAGAGATCATGCTCGCCTATTCTCTTCTATGTTTCGTGGTCTGTGTTGCGTTTGCTCTCCTCCTAGCAACGGGACATCGAAGACTCCTCTTTGGGATCGAACGAAGCGACTAAAACGAGTCGACGAGAGCGAAAGTACGAGTAGCGAGTCGCGCATGTAGAAAGGATACCGACATATCTTCGAAGGTTCTCTTCGAAGATCCATGGATACCTTATGCGCGTCGACCTCTCGTCTCTTTCACCGCTCTCGGTCGTTCTCGAAACGTGCTTCCTACCCATAGGGCGTGTGTTCTTCGTATGTCGTTTTGTTCGAAATAACGAAACCACTTGTAACATACTCGTGGATCGGGTAACCTAGAACGAAAACGCATTGCGTGGATGTTGGCCCGCTATGATAATGATAATGATGATGATGACGATGACTATGATGACGATGCGTAGCAACGATTCGTAACTAGTCTAGCCGAAGTTGGTTCAGAGGGGACCGCAGGCTGTCTACCCTCGATGTCGTGAGTCGGACACCCGTGCCGTCGCTAGAGTTTTTTCAAAGCTCGGCTTCTGGATATTGGGAAGAAAGACCGCTCGAGGACGACGGCTGCGCGTGCGTCCCATCGAATTTTTTTTTTTTTTATACCACCTGAACGACTAAAGTTTCGTCTAGTTCGTCGCATATAACCCGTTCAGAGGGGACCGCAGGCTGTCTATCCTCGTTGTCGTGAGTCGGACACCCGTGCCGTCGCTGAAGTTTTTTCAAAGCTCGGCTTCTGGATATTGGGAAGAAAGACCGCGCGAGGTAGATGGATGCGAGTCCCATCGAATTTTTTTATTTTTTAAAAAAACAATCACCTGAACGGAGATGTGTTCTCTTTCGTCGATTTTTCACGCTTTGAGTCGTCGCGATCGCCATCCGTTCGGAGGAGATCGCCGACTTCGAAGCCTCGATGTCGTGAGTCGGACACCCGTGCCGTCGCTAGAGTTTTTTCAAAGCTCGGCTTCTGGATATTGGGAGGAAAGACCGCTCGAGGCCGAGGGTCGCGCGAGTCCCATCGAATCTTTACATCACCCGAACGATGGAGGCGCACGCTCTTTTTCTTGAATAATTGGACGAGAGGAATGCATATCGTATTATATATACACACACACACATATATATATATATGGGCTAGCCACCGTGCGTATTTCTTCGCGAGATCGTGTGCTGCACAGAGGATTCAGAATCGGGTGTTATATCCCCGTCGTTTCCTGACGAACGGAGCTTCGATCTCGATGGTTGTTATATATCATAATGTACTTTTCGCCCGGCCGGCGGACGCGCGTATCTTCGCGCGTTCGTCGGATTTCATTTTCGAACGTTTTCGTGTCGTCGATCTTCCGGCGACTTCTGCGCGTCCGATTCCCGTTGGTCGGTCGTGTCGGATCTCGGCTTCGCTCGAACCGAGTATTAAGAGTACATGGAGTACAAGAGTTTTAAAAAATATATGAAAAGATTACCCTGAACGGTGGATCACTTG
>NW_026108848.1:392500-400000 GCF_024516045.1 Bombus affinis
CGTCATCTAATTAGTGACGCGCATGAATGGATTAACGAGATTCCCTCTGTCCCTATCTACTAGTTTCCAAGATGGCGGCAAGTGGGACGGACGCGTGCACGTCGCTCCGCAGTCTATAAACGAAAAAACCGGGCAAATTAAAAAGTTCGGGCGTAAAAATTAATTTAAAGCAAAGTGGGAGTGCCGAGGAAAACGTGTAGTTAAAAAGAATCGTGGAGATCGCCGAATTTAGAGCGAAAAAAGCTAATGTAAATCGCCACGTGCGAAAAGTGAGGTTAGCTGACGCGACGGATAGGAAAAACCGAAAAATCAAAGATCTCGGGAGCGAAAAATAATTCAATAGGCAGAGTTAGTGCTTAAAATAAAGTGCATGCAAAAATATTAGTGGAGATTTCCGCAATAAGCGCGGAAAAGCAAAGAAAGTGCCGCGTGTGCGAAGCGAGGTTAGGCCACGTGGCGGACAAAAACGCGTAAATCGAAGATCTCGGGCACGAAACTAAAATAATAGGTAGTGCGAGTGCTAAAAAACATAGTGCACACCGAAAGTTTAGTGAAAATTGCCGCAATAAGCGCGGAAAAACAAAAGAAAGTGCCGCGTGCGCGAAGTGAGGTTAGGCCACGTGGCGGACAAAAACGCGAAAATCGAAGATCTCGGGCACGAAAACTAAAATAATAGATAGTGCGAGTGCTAAAAACATAGTGCACACCGAAAGTTTAGTGGAAATTGCCGCAATAAGCGCGAGAAAAGCAAAACAAAGTGCCACGTGCGGGAGGATAGGTTAGCGGACGCGCGGCAGCCATCTTGGGTCGAGCGACCGAAGCGCCGCCGCCCGGGCATCTTGGGAACCAAGAGCACGCTGCTAGGCGGCAAATTCAAATTCAAATTCAAATTCAAACCCAGGGGTTTTGAACTGTGAAGAGCACGCCGCCGGACTCAGCGCGGGAGTGCTCGCGGGAACAAAGCGCCAACTGAAAGTCCGCGAGGGGGATTCAATACGCCGCTGGACATAGCCACCGGGAAGCGAACAGCCGCAGCGGCAGCCGCAAGAAGCGGCAAGGAGCCGGTGATGCCGACGCTAGGGCACTCGTCGCCAGGCGCAGAGGCCAGAGTGGTCCTCCAACCCCTGAGGAAACAGATGGAAAAGAACGAGGCCACTCCAAGCCCGAGGATACCAGAGAAGACGATGAGAGCAAGCCTGGGGAGAAACAACCCCCCCAGAGATGAGGAGAGATTGGCCGGGGAGGATAAGCGGCAAGTGCCCGATATAAAGGCACAGGCCAGTGACATAGAGAGGAAGGTCACGGCGTTCTGCTTAGACTCGGCCAGGAAAATAAACAAGGAACACGCCGCAGTAATCCTACGGCACTTCAAAGAAATGAGGGGCATTGTTGACGAGCTACTGCTCCATAATAGCTACCTGACAGGCAGGCTAGAGCAGAGTGCCGGAGATGAGAAGAATAAGGAAACGGCGATAATGAACGCCGTCAACAAAGCAACCAGGCGGCTAGAAACAGCCGTCTTGAGAACGACGCAGCAGGAACAGAGGGAGCCGACATATGCCGAAAAAGTAAAGATAACGAGCAACAAGGTCGAGCAGACGGCGGTCAAGCCGCCCAAAAATGTGGTCATAATTCGACCGGAAAGAGAAGGCGGCGAGATTCAAACGAGCGAAGAAGCACTTGACGCGGTGTTCACCCTAGTGAATCCCCGCAAGAGAGGAATCCAAGTTACGGCCGTCCGGAAAATAAAGGGAAACGGCCTAGCCGTTGAGACGACGAAGCCGGAGAGCCTAAAAGAGTTCACCGAGAACTCGAAACTAAAGGAGGCTGGACTAAAAGCTAGCACGCCGCAGCGGAGACCCCCCAGGATGATCATCTACGACGTCCCGAGGGACATTCCAGAGAAGGAGATCCTGGCCTGCATGAGGAAGCAGAACCAAGAAAGACTAAATGAGGACGACGTTGCAGCCATCAAGTTCTGCTTCAGGACCGGCAGAAAGGATCAAGAGGAGACGAACTGGGTCATCGAAGTGCCCCCCCAGGTAAGGGAGAAACTATTGAAAGGTAAGATCTTCCTCTCATGGAATGCCTGCAAAGTTAAAGATTACATAGCAATTAGTCGCTGCTACAAGTGTCAAGGATACGGACACGTGGCAAAATATTGCCGCGTTAACTACGAAATCTGCGCGCACTGTGCGGAAAGTGGGCACAGCACTAAAGAGTGCAAAGATAAGGATGGGCACGCCACCTGCGTAAACTGCAAGAGAGCAGGGAGGAAGGGCGACCACGCAGCTTCCAACGCGAAATGCCCAATGTATACGAAAGCCTTGGAAGCAATAATAGCAAGGACGCAATATGTATAAAGAGCAACGCAGGGACAGAAGAGGACTTGGGAGGAAAAGGGAAATAAGGATCCTGCAGCACAACATGCAGCGATCCAAAACAACTCCTTATGAGATCCGGACGCAAATGGACGCCGATGGGGATGACATAATATTAATGCAAGAACCATACAGCGTCGATGGGAAAATACCCGGATTCGGCACAGGAGTCGCGATCGCCTGCAGAGGGTCGAAGCACAACCCGCCAATGGCGGCCGTAGGGATAAAATCAGAGACCCTAACGCCCCTCGAGGTCGCCGAACTCTGCACAACACACTGTTCCTGCGTGCAGATAAGCGACGGGGAAACAGAGGTGTACGCGGCAAGCCTGTACTTTCCGCCGACAGGAAACATCGAGGTCGGCGTGCAACAGTTGGAGAAGGTACTACGGTGTCTCAGAGGCAAGAGGATCATCATCGGCCTGGATGCGAACGCAAAATCACCGCTGTGGTGCAGCAGGAGCACCGACGACAGAGGCGAGGCCCTAGAGGCAGTCATAGCGCAGTACGGTCTCCATGTCCTGAATCAACCAGGACAACCCCACACGTTTGAAACAACTCGAGGGCGATCAAACATAGACGTGACGATGGCGAGCCCAGAGGCAATACTCCTTGTAAAGGGCTGGAGGATACGCGAAGATGGTACCTCCAGTGACCACCGGATACTGGAGACGCTCCTCGACTTCGGGACGAGAAGCACCACACCGCAGCTTCAGGAAAGACGCTATAACACGCGAAAAGCCAACTGGGAGGTATTTCAGAGTGCCCTCACAGAGAAAATGGAGGCACTCAAAGAAACAACCCTCCAGCAGGCAGAGGACGTCGAAAGAATGGCCGGGCAACTCCAGGCAACCCTGATAGGTGCCTGCGACACCGCCATCCCAAAGAAGAAATGGTACTACAGGTCAGTACCCTGGTGGACGCCCGAACTCACCAGAGCAAAGAGAAACACCTACCAGGCGAGAAGAAGGTATCAGGGGGCCAGGGACCCCGCTACGAGGGAGCAGGAGAAGCTGCGGTACAGGTCAACACGAAAGGAGTATAAGAGGATGCTGGCAAGAGCAAAAATCCAGAGCTGGCAGGACTTCGTCACCAAAGAGGGTAACAGGGAACCTTGGGGCATCGCTTACAAAACAGTCGCAAGGAAACTCAGAGGAGAGGAAACAACATCGACGCTGAAGACGCCGCTCGGATATACCTCCAACTGGCGAACGACCGCGGCAGCGATGTTGTCCGCACTTCTACCCGACGACGAGGAAGACACCGAAACGGAGGAGCAGAAGGAAATAAGGCGGAACTCGACAAACCCCCCCAACGTAGAAGACACCCCTGAATTCAGCTTCGAGGAACTCAGTGACGCCGTGAAACGGCTGAGGAAGGGGAAGTGCCCAGGCCCCGACCTGATTGAGGTCGAAATAATCCAACGGGCCTGGGGAAGAATACACCAGGAGCTCCTAAGGCTCATGAACGGCTGCCTCGCCTGGGGAATATTCCCCAAACGGTGGAAGGTCGCAAATGTTATCACCATCCCCAAGGGACCGGATCGGGACAGAAGCAATCCGAAATCCTACAGGCCAATCTGTCTGCTCTCCATGATAGGCAAGCTGCTAGAAAGGCTAATGGCCACCAGGATGGCACCTATCTTCCACGACCACGCGCTCTCCTCCGACAGACAATATGGCTTTCGCCCCGGAAGATCGACGGTGGACGCGATCATCAAGCTCCGCGAGAAAATCGAGCAAATGAGCGAGAAGAGGTACGTCCTCGCAATAGCACTCGATATATCAGGAGCCTTCGACAACGTCTGGTGGCCGAACGTGCTGCACGAGCTCAAAAGAAGAGAATGCCCCGACAACCTGTACCGGTTAACAAGGAGCTACTTCTCCGAAAGAACCGTACAGATTGCTGGGAAAAACGAAGCAGTGAGCAAGCCCGTCACGAAAGGATGCCCGCAGGGATCGGTACTGGGACCAAGTTTCTGGAATCTCGTATTTGATGACCTGCTGGCTGAGCTAGCGGGAAACGCGACAGGGTGCGAACCCATCGCGTACGCGGACGACATCGTGATTCTAATTGCCGGCAACACGAGGAACGAGCTCCAGGAAAAGGGACAGGAGGTAGTTACCCGAGTCTCTACCTGGTGCACCAGGAAGAAGCTAACGTTATCGGCACAGAAAACGGAGATGCTGCTCGTCAAAGGCAAGCTGGACGCGGAGAGGCCACCGATTATTAAGATTAGCGGCAGGAATATAAGGATGGAGCAGGCAATCAAATACCTCGGAGTGCACCTCGAAGGAGGGCTAAAAGTCAACAAGCACGTGGAGGCAATAACAGGTAAGTGTCAAAAACTCTTCAACAGCCTCGCGAGGGTGGCCAAGGCGAAATGGGGACTCGGACACGCGGCCATGCGTACTCTGTACAGAGGGCTGTAC
The DNA here is from genome assembly GCF_024516045.1 of Bombus affinis. Lineage (NCBI taxonomy): Eukaryota > Metazoa > Arthropoda > Insecta > Hymenoptera > Apidae > Bombus > Bombus affinis. The sequence goes on from NW_026108848.1 coordinate 397,313, forward strand.
GAGCCGATAACCACATACGCCGCAGCCGGCTGGAGCGACTTATTGAAAGGGAAAGCGAGGAGCAAGCTGATAAGGTCACAGAGGATGGCACTCCTCCGAGTGACCAAGGCCTATAGAACCACGTCAACCGAGGCACTGCAGGTTATCGCAGGAGTCATTCCTATTGACCTCCTAGTCGAAATCAGGGCAAGACTCCACAATAAGAAGAGGAGGCGCGACGAAGCGCCCGACGAGAAATCCATTGTCGGCGAGGCGTTAGATAAGTGGCAAGAGCGCTGGCAAACAACGCCAAAGGGCAGGACGACCTTCGACTACTTTGCTAGCATCAAGGACAGACTGGAGAACCGCTGGGTGAGACCCGACCACTACACGACACAGTTCATTAGCGGCCACGGGGATTTCAACGGTAAGCTCAAGTCATTCAACCTCAGCGAATTGGACACATGTGAATGCGGCGAAATAGAAACCGCCCATCACATCTTAGAAGACTGTCCAATCTTCGATGAAGAAAGGCAGGAATTCCGAAATGCACTGGGAGAACTCGATCTGCGCTGGCCGGAAGAAAAGCGGGAGTACGTAACAAAAGACGTATACCCCCACTTCTGTCAGTTTGCAAGGAAAGTACTCCAAGCGAAGGAGGAGAAGAGAAGGAACGCCCTACGAGAAATGGGAGGCGCAACGCAGCCAGGGCGACTGCCAGGAAGAGGATCGACGCAACTGGAGGGGCAGGCAGGCCGGCCTCTAAGGCATAGTCCAAGACTGGCCCAGTGCGTGCCCGTACAACGACGGGAACAAGAGGAAGAAACCAACGAAGAGGGACTCTCCGAAGAAGAAGACGGCGACACCCAATAGTAGAGGAGCAGGAAGGAGACGAAGAAGAAGAAGATAAAACAGCGAAGAAGGGATACACGCACGAAAACACAGGACCCATGACAGGACAATACACAAAACACTGGGAACAGGAAGAGAACTAAGGATAAGAGGACAAGAAAACCAACACGAGCCGGAGATAAGACCTGCGACCGTCAGCGCAGGCGACGCTCACGCAAATGAGTGCCGTGACGGTGCAGGGACAATCGGCTGCAAAGCCAACCTGCTGGGACCGAGCTATATGCTGGCAGCTCCGCCTCCCCGTGGCCCCCGCTGGTAACGGTGCTGCGCGATGCGCGCATCGCGCGGCGCCGGCTAAGCGAGCTGCCGCCCGAAAGGGTAGGTTCAACTTGCCCACTGACCCGAAAGGAGAGGGCAGGGTTTTTCCAAGTCGCGCGCCGACCACCTATGCGCGCCGTTCCCCGGGCATTGGACGTCAGAAAGTAGGATATAAATAACATCTAGCGAAGCCAGTATGAGTGCTATACTCCGGGAATGGCGTGGCCGGCCCAACGGTCGAGCCCCTAATCGCTCAATACTACTTGTCCCTATCTACTTCCCGCAGGGAGGGCTCGCTTTGCGAGCCTATGGGGGCTGGCAAACCCACGTTCCCGCAGCCAGGGGGACCGTCGGGACAAGCGTCCCGTTACGTGAGTCCCTATGTACACCGCAAGGAAGGTTGCCGGCGGAGAGAGGCAGCCTCACTCTCTCCAAGGGGCCTTGGGTAGTAGCGCACCCACGATCCTGATGCCAAGGGTGGGACCGTCGGGGAAAGTTCAGGGTTTGTAGGCGCCCTGTAAGCCCCGCTTACGTGAGTCCCATCTGGGTCTGCCGAGCTCGGTTAGCAGGACGCCGGGCCGGTAGTGACGTGGCCGTACATCCACACGATAGTCCCACCAGCGACTTAGGCTGGTACCACGGGCGGGTCGAGTTATAGCCCGGAGGGAGTAGCGACCCCTCTGCTCGGCCAAAAATGGGTATGGACTCGTGGTGGCAGTGGTTGATGGCCAAGATGCTGGCAAGAGGGCCGAGTTAAGGTGTTCGTCCTACACCGAATGGTCTACGGCGTGTGAGCAGCGTCCCAACTGCTCCGGTACCGTCCCGGTAGACGGTAGGGCTTAGAAAGGGCCCCGTTCGACCTGAGACGAGCGACAGCCCCTGCAGGCCTAGCTAATCCAGGAAGCAGGGCACTGTGTGCCTTGCGCGATGGTTGGGCGTTTACCCAACCCCAATTGGTCCAGGGGACCCGGGTTACTGTATGGACAAAAAGTCTGGGAAAGTACCCGTTACCAAAAATTGCATATATGTATGTATGTCCCTATCTACTAAGAGGATCATCATCGGCCTGGATGCGAACGCAAAATCACCGCTGTGGTGCAGCAGGAGCACCGACGACAGAGGCGAGGCCCTAGAGGCAGTCATAGCGCAGTACGGTCTCCATGTCCTGAATCAACCAGGACAACCCCACACGTTTGAAACAACTCGAGGGCGATCAAACATAGACGTGACGATGGCGAGCCCAGAGGCAATACTCCTCGTAAAGGGCTGGAGGATACGCGAAGATGGTACCTCCAGTGACCACCGGATACTGGAGACGCTCCTCGACTTCGGGACGAGAAGCACCACACCGCAGCTTCAGGAAAGACGCTATAACACGCGAAAAGCCAACTGGGAGGTATTTCAGAGTGTCCTCACAGAGAAAATGGAGGCACTCAAAGAAACAACCCTCCAGCAGGCAGAGGACGTCGAAAGAATGGCCGGGCAACTCCAGGCAACCCTGATAGGTGCCTGCGACACCGCCATCCCAAAGAAGAAATG
>NW_026108848.1:405000-410000 GCF_024516045.1 Bombus affinis
CGCTAGCGGGTATGTGGCGGAGTAGGTAGCAATCTATTAAGGTACGAGGTGGGGAGCGACGCGCCGTGCGCGCGCGCGCACGCAGTCGAACGTTTCCTCTCGTTTCGTTTCCCCTTTTTTTACGTTTCGTCCATGACTCTCCTTCGATCGGAGAGAGTACGACGGATAAAAAAAACGTACAGGGATAGGAAAATATCTAGTACGCTTACAGCGTGGAAATTTCGATCGTTGCTCGCTCGCTGCGCTCGCTCGTACGATTCTAGCCTAACCTAAAACCGTTCCCGATCGCGTTCGAACCGAGATTCGAACGAGATCGAAGAACGAACGCGAAAGGGATTGGTTTTGGGTTGGTCCATATTTTTTTTCGAGCGAGCGGAGCGAGCGAGCAACGCGTAAGAGCGTATCGCGTCCCGACGTGGTACCGCGAGGACTTTGAAATAATCGCAATAACTCCTTAAAGTTCGAAATAACTCCTTAAAGTGCGTTACGAGGTGTGGAAATTTTTATTGAAATCGTTATAGTTCGACGTAATCTAGTCGAACGTAGCGGTTTCGTTTTGTTTTTTCTTTAAATTTTTTCCACCGGACCTAGCTGACTGGGACGTTGGAACTTTGAAATTTCTCTCGCCCCGGTACGAAAAGGCCGAACGTTCCTTTCGAAATAATTCCTCAAAAAGCGTTACGAGGTATGCAAATTTTTATAGAAACCGTTATTGTTCGACGTCGTCTAGCCGAACGTAACGGTTTCTTTTTATTTTTTTAAAAAATTTTTTTCCACCGGACCTAGCTGACTGGGACGTTGGAACTTTGAAATTTCTCTCGTCCCGGTACGAAAAGGCCGAACGTTCCTTTCGAAATAATTCCTCAAAAAGCGTTACGAGGTATGCAAATTTTTATAGAAACCGTTATTGTTCGACGTCGTCTAGCCGAACGTAACGGTTTCTTTTTATTTTTTTAAAAAATTTTTTTCCACCGGACCTAGCTGACTGGGACGTTGGAACTTTGAAATTTCTCTCGTCCCGGTACGAAAAGGCCGAACGTTCCTTTCGAAATAATTTCTCAAAAAGCGTTACGAGGTATGGAAATTTTTATAGAAACCGTTATTGTTCGACGTCGTCTAGCCAAACGTAACGGTTTCTTTTTATTTTTTTAAAAAATTTTTTTCCACCGGACCTAGCTGACTGGGACGTTGGAACTTTGAAATTTCTCTCGTCCAGGTACGAAAAGGCCGAACGTTCCTTTCGAAATAATTCCTCAAAAAGCGTTACGAGGTATGGAAATTTTTATAGAAATCGTTATTGTTCGACGCCGTCTAGCCGAACGTAACGGTTTCTTTTTATTTTTTTTTTAAATTTTTTCCACCGGACCTAGCTGACTGGGACGTTGGCACTTTGAATTGTTTCGCACTGCTCCAAAAGTGCCGAAAGTACCGAAAGTTCCTTTCGCATTAATTCCATAATAAGCGTTATAAGGTACGTATATTCTGGCATAAATCGATATATTCTAATTAAATACATCGGGATTAAGCGTTAATTTTGTTCTTGAAACGTTCTAAAAAGTTTCGAATTGCACATTGGGACATGGAAAAATTTCCGTATCGAACACGTTTTTTCGAGTTATCTCGCTTAAAAGTGTTACAAGGTAGGAATATTTTTGCATAAATGGACGTATCTCGACGTTTTACGTCGGGATTAAGCGTTTATTTGGTCGGTGGAACGTTTTCTAGAAACGGAACTATGCGACGGGACGTTGGGACTTTGAAGAAGTTCGGCCGGTGCGAAAAGACCGAAAAGGTTTTTTCGAGTTATCTCGCTTAAAAGTGTTACAAGGTAGGAATATATTTGCATAAATGGACGTATCTCGACGTTTTACGTCGGGATTAAGCGTTTATTTGGTCGCTGGAACGTTTTCTAGAAACGGAACTATGCGACGGGACGTTGGGACTTTGAAGAAGTTCGGCCGGTGCGAAAAGACCGAAAAGGTTTTTTCGAGTTATCTCGCTTAAAAGTGTTACAAGGTAGGAATATTTTTGCATAAATGGACGTATCTCGACGTTTTACGTCGGGATTAAGCGTTTATTTGGTCGGTGGAACGTTTTCTAGAAACGGAACTATGCGACGGGACGTTGGGACTTTGAAGAAGTTCGGCCGGTGCGAAAAGACCGAAAAGGTTTTTTCGAGTTATCTCGCTTAAAAGTGTTACAAGGTAGGAATATATTTGCATAAATGGACGTATCTCGACGTTTTACGTCGGGATTAAGCGTTTATTTGGTCGCTGGAACGTTTTCTAGAAACGGAACTATGCGACGGGACGTTGGGACTTTGAAGAAGTTCGGCCGGTGCGAAAAGACCGAAAAGGTTTTTTCGAGTTATCTCGCTTAAAAGTGTTACAAGGTAGGAATATTTTTGCATAAATGGACGTATCTCGACGTTTTACGTCGGGATTAAGCGTTTATTTGGTCGCTGGAACGTTTTCTAGAAACGGAACTATGCGACGGGACGTTGGGACTTTGAAGAAGTTCGGCCGGTGCGAAAAGACCGAAAAGGTTTTTTCGAGTTATCTCGCTTAAAAGTGTTACAAGGTAGGAATATATTTGCATAAATGGACGTATCTCGACGTTTTACGTCGGGATTAAGCGTTTATTTGGTCGCTGGAACGTTTTCTAGAAACGGAACTATGCGACGGGACGTTGGGACTTTGAAGAAGTTCGGCCGGTGCGAAAGGACCGAAAAGGTTTTTTCGAGTTATCTCGCTTAAAAGTGTTACAAGGTAGGAATATTTTTGCATAAATGGACGTATCTCGACGTTTTACGTCGGGATTAAGCGTTTATTTGGTCGCTGGAACGTTTTCTAGAAACGGAACTATGCGACGGGACGTTGGGACTTTGAAGAAGTTCGGCCGGTGCGAAAAGACCGAAAAGGTTTTTTCGAGTTATCTCGCTTAAAAGTGTTACAAGGTAGGAATATATTTGCATAAATGGACGTATCTCGACGTTTTACGTCGGGATTAAGCGTTTATTTGGTCGCTGGAACGTTTTCTAGAAACGGAACTATGCGACGGGACGTTGGGACTTTGAAGAAGTTCGGCCGGTGCGAAAAGACCGAAAAGGTTTTTTCGAGTTATCTCGCTTAAAAGTGTTACAAGGTAGGAATATTTTTGCATAAATGGACGTATCTCGACGTTTTACGTCGGGATTAAGCGTTTATTTGGTCGGTGGAACGTTTTCTAGAAACGGAACTATGCGACGGGACGTTGGGACTTTGAAGAAGTTCGGCCGGTGCGAAAAGACCGAAAAGGTTTTTTCGAGTTATCTCGCTTAAAAGTGTTACAAGGTAGGAATATATTTGCATAAATGGACGTATCTCGACGTTTTACGTCGGGATTAAGCGTTTATTTGGTCGCTGGAACGTTTTCTAGAAACGGAACTATGCGACGGGACGTTGGGACTTTGAAGAAGTTCGGCCGGTGCGAAAAGACCGAAAAGGTTTTTTCGAGTTATCTCGCTTAAAAGTGTTACAAGGTAGGAATATTTTTGCATAAATGGACGTATCTCGACGTTTTACGTCGGGATTAAGCGTTTATTTGGTCGCTGGAACGTTTTCTAGAAACGGAACTATGCGACGGGACGTTGGGACTTTGAAGAAGTTCGGCCGGTGCGAAAAGACCGAAAAGGTTTTTTCGAGTTATCTCGCTTAAAAGTGTTACAAGGTAGGAATATATTTGCATAAATGGACGTATCTCGACGTTTTACGTCGGGATTAAGCGTTTATTTGGTCGCTGGAACGTTTTCTAGAAACGGAACTATGCGACGGGACGTTGGGACTTTGAAGAAGTTCGGCCGGTGCGAAAAGACCGAAAAGGTTTTTTCGAGTTATCTCGCTTAAAAGTGTTACAAGGTAGGAATATTTTTGCATAAATGGACGTATCTCGACGTTTTACGTCGGGATTAAGCGTTTATTTGGTCGGTGGAACGTTTTCTAGAAACGGAACTATGCGACGGGACGTTGGGACTTTGAAGAAGTTCGGCCGGTGCGAAAAGACCGAAAAGGTTTTTTCGAGTTATCTCGCTTAAAAGTGTTACAAGGTAGGAATATATTTGCATAAATGGACGTATCTCGACGTTTTACGTCGGGATTAAGCGTTTATTTGGTCGGTGGAACGTTTTCTAGAAACGGAACTATGCGACGGGACGTTGGGACTTTGAAGAAGTTCGGCCGGTGCGAAAAGACCGAAAAGGTTTTTTCGAGTTATCTCGCTTAAAAGTGTTACAAGGTAGGAATATTTTTGCATAAATGGACGTATCTCGACGTTTTACGTCGGGATTAAGCGTTTATTTGGTCGCTGGAACGTTTTCTAGAAACGGAACTATGCGACGGGACGTTGGGACTTTGAAGAAGTTCGGCCGGTGCGAAAAGACCGAAAAGGTTTTTTCGAGTTATCTCGCTTAAAAGTGTTACAAGGTAGGAATATATTTGCATAAATGGACGTATCTCGACGTTTTACGTCGGGATTAAGCGTTTATTTGGTCGCTGGAACGTTTTCTAGAAACGGAACTATGCGACGGGACGTTGGGACTTTGAAGAAGTTCGGCCGGTGCGAAAGGACCGAAAAGGTTTTTTCGAGTTATCTCGCTTAAAAGTGTTACAAGGTAGGAATATTTTTGCATAAATGGACGTATCTCGACGTTTTACGTCGGGATTAAGCGTTTATTTGGTCGCTGGAACGTTTTCTAGAAACGGAACTATGCGACGGGACGTTGGGACTTTGAAGAAGTTCGGCCGGTGCGAAAAGACCGAAAAGGTTTTTTCGAGTTATCTCGCTTAAAAGTGTTACAAGGTAGGAATATTTTTGCATAAATCGACGTATCTCGACGTTTTACGTCGGGATTAAGCGTTTATGTCGTCCCCAAGACCTTCTACAAAGTTTCGATTTTTTCGTTGGGACTTTGAAAAATTTCCGTATCGAACACGTTTTTTCGAGTTATCTCGCTTAAAAGTGTT
>NW_026108848.1:415000-417500 GCF_024516045.1 Bombus affinis
CATCACCCGAACGATGGAGGCGCACGCTCTTTTTCTTGAATAATTGGACGAGAGGAATGCATATCGTATTATATATACACACACACACATATATATATATATGGGCTAGCCACCGTGCGTATTTCTTCGCGAGATCGTGTGCTGCACAGAGGATTCAGAATCGGGTGTTATATCCCCGTCGTTTCCTGACGAACGGAGCTTCGATCTCGATGGTTGTTATATATCATAATGTACTTTTCGCCCGGCCGGCGGACGCGCGTATCTTCGCGCGTTCGTCGGATTTCATTTTCGAACGTTTTCGTGTCGTCGATCTTCCGGCGACTTCTGCGCGTCCGATTCCCGTTGGTCGGTCGTGTCGGATCTCGGCTTCGCTCGAACCGAGTATTAAGAGTACATGGAGTACAAGAGTTTTAAAAAATATATGAAAAGATTACCCTGAACGGTGGATCACTTGGCTCGTGGGTCGATGAAGAACGCAGCTAATTGCGCGTCAACGTGTGAACTGCAGGACACATGAACATCGACATTTCGAACGCACATTGCGGTCCACGGATACAATTCCTGGACCACGCCTGGCTGAGGGTTGCTCACGTAAACCTAAGACTGCTTGCGTTGCGTGTCGTTCCTCTCTATCTGTCTCTCTCTGTCCCTTGGTGCCTTCGACAACCCGCCGTCGTTCTTACGATACGTAGAACGTTTCAGAGTCGGAGGAAGCGCACGAAGAAGGATACGAACAAGAGCGGACGCGAGAGAACGTACGCGACGTACGAGCGATTGTTGGACGCTCGTCGGCGTTCGTCGCGGTCGTGTCGAGACCGTGCAATTCGTACGCATGCTCGATATATAAACTATCGTGTTCACGGGAGACACTACGAAACTCTACCTCTGTCTCTCTCTGTCCCTTGGTGCCTTCGACAACCCGCCGTCGTTCTTACGATACGTAGAACGTTTCAGAGTCGGAGGAAGCGCACGAAGAAGGATACGAATAAGAGCGGAGAGAACCGTCACGGACCTGCGTGAGTGCTAGCGGCGTCGTGAGTCGTCCTTTCGTACGACCGCCCGCTTATGCACCGCTTCGTGTCGGTTATCGAATATATTATATATATATATATATATATATATATATATACGTAGTGTTGTCCTCGTGACCGATTTTTTTTTCATATCAGCAGATTTGCATACGTTTGCAGGTTTTCGATGAGCACGATGTCCGCGCCCCCGACGTCGTCTTAAATGAATATTATTTTGGCGAGACTGAGAGAAAGCAAATATGGGAACTCGGTCGAGAGAGGAGAGAAGGAGAACAGCCTCAGATAAAAGTAAACTTGGTAACGGTGCGGAATTTTGCCGTACAACCGTCTTTTCTTAAGACGTTTTACTCGAATAGCCCCAGGGATCTAATGCCCACTCCGTCTCTTCGTGCGTAGAGATATACTCTGCGCGAGCGACTGACAACGACGAGGACCGTCGCATCGATGGGTCGTCGTTGCGTTTAACATACTCTGTGCTTGTAATTTATCCCCGAAAGAGAGCCGTAGATCCGGGAACGCACACGTGATTTCTTCGAGCGCTGATGACTTAGGGAGATGATCCCCAGGCGTTGCGCGGAGATCGGAGAGTACGCGTTACTTGTATCGGGACGAATTTTCCCCGTCGTTCGCGTATCTCTCTGCCCGCCGGCCCTGGCCCAAAGCCACGTTCGTCGGAAATCGTAGAAATCGTGTGCGAACTAGCGCGTGTCTATGATCGGCTACGGGTGTTTTACCAAGCTCGAGGTGTTGCGCAACGTTTCCGTACCTGACGAAGATGCGCACGAGAGTCCGTTACAAAGTCGTTGGATGGTCGTCGTCGTCATGCCAGAGAGAATCTCTGGACACGTACAGGAGAAGAGATCGTAGACGAGGAAGAAGACGATCCCCTTTGGCGAGGCTGGAGTGAAACTTTGATTTAATTAAAGACGAGGTATACACGCGCGTACGACGTGATAGTCGTGCGCGCGTGTGATTTTTTTTTAAGGCAATTCGGCGCTACAAGTACTCGAAAAACAGAGAGTGTTGGTCATCCCATGCCTTTTCGGCGTCTATCGCTGGACCGCGCATCCTAACGTCGACGGTCGTCCAGTCCCCGAACACACCACAGTGTACGTCTCGCTCGCTTTTCCACTTGCGTGCGTTCCCGTGCGTTTTCGTCGTCGTCGGTACAGAGCAAAGAAACTTTGCCGTTTCGATCTCTGTGCCGGCAGAAAACAAGGAACCGCTGGAATTTGTCGAGAGTAGAGAAACGGCTGTAAGAGACTGAGGACGGGCGTTAAAAATCACCGACGATCGTTTTAGGATGTCTGGCGTGAGTCTTAGCTCGAACATGATACGACGTACGAAGAAAAGGGCACTTTGGCGCGATGCTTAAAACGCTTCTCTGGAAGGAAAGAGTGTTCTCGTTCTATTCGAATTTTTATTTTTTTTTCTCTTTGAGGCGATTTTCGCATATAGAGATAAAAAAA
>NW_026108848.1:420000-422500 GCF_024516045.1 Bombus affinis
GCAAATTGGATCCGTAACTTCGGAATAAGGATTGGCTCTGAGGAGCGGGGCGTGTCGGGCTTGGTCGGGAAGCGGGTTTGGCTGACGTGCCGGGCCTGGGCGAGCTGAACGGGACGCGGCGTATCTCTCTCTCGGGGGGGATATCGTCGCGCACCCCGGATCCGAGCTCGGTCCCGTGCCTTGGCCTCCCGCGGATCTTCCTTGCTGCGAGGCTTCCGTGGCGGTTTTACCGTCGCGGTCGTTCTCTTCGGCCGCCATTCAACGCTCAGCTCAGAACTGGCACGGACTAGGGGAATCCGACTGTCTAATTAAAACAAAGCATTGCGATGGCCCCCAAGGGTGTTGACGCAATGTGATTTCTGCCCAGTGCTCTGAATGTCAACGTGAAGAAATTCAAAAAAGCGCGGGTAAACGGCGGGAGTAACTATGACTCTCTTAAGTCAATAGTTACTCGGGGACTGGCAGGATTTTGGTCTTGCCTGCCCAAGTCACACTCCTACCTCCTCGGGGTACCGCCGGTAACATGCGCATGTCCACATCAGCGAGGGGTGTACTCCCCCGGATGTGGCGGCGCATGGCTAAACGGAGTGTGGCGATGAAGGAGCGAAAGACAACATCTTAAACGGTCCTCCGTAACGGCTATTTGGAGCCGTGAATAATGGAGCCCATAGTAAAGTAAACTTGGAACTCGTTCCTTCACTCAGTTGACGACCGGAACGACCTAAGGACAACGATTCGGCTTACAATTGGAACACTATATCGATTTCAAAATTTATTATAAAATTCGATGTTAATATGAATAGTGCCTCGGACGCAGCGCCTCTCAGTCCCGGAGGCGCTGTGGCGGATTTATCCGCTTCAGAGGGGACTACGGATAACGACCAAGCTACGTCCCCGGCTATGAGTTTAATCACTGTGCCGCTCGTGGGCAATCGGGTTACCTGTCCAGTATGTGAGAAAAGGGAAATTAACCTTTTCTTCCTAAATCTGTCGGATCTGGATAGGCATTTAACACAACACCACCCGGATGCCCCGATCTTTTGGTCTTGTATTAACTGCGCGAAATGCTTCCCAAAGCTTCATGGGGCTAGATGCCACATACCTAAGTGTGGTGGCGCTAGCAGCCAGGCCTCCATGACAGGAGAGTTTCAGTGCGAGGCCTGTCCCATGAGCTTTGGATCGCGCAGAGGGCTATCCACCCACGAACGGCATGCGCACCCTGCCGTTAGAAATATTAAAAGAAGGGGAGCGGACCCCCCAGAAGAAAATACTAAAACTTGGAAAGTAGAAGAGGTAGCACGCTTGAAGGGGCTTTGGGAAATATTCAAAAACCATAAACATCCCAATAAAGAAATTAGCAAATTCCTCACCACAAAAACGATCGACCAAATAAAGTATCAAAGAAAAAAATTAAATTTAATTGGTGAGGAAAGCCCCCAAGATGCTACCTCACTGGCAACAGAGGGAGGGTGCGATCTCGTTAGTTCAGGCAATGCCAGCTTTGGCTCGCCTGTAGGCCGCAACGAGAGCGAGCTTGCCCAAGAGTGGAAGCTCTTACTTAAAGATGAAATTAGTAAGCCAACCGAGGTGCCCCCTATTTTAAAGGAGGTTTACAGTCGGTTGATGTCAATCTGGGATGAGTACCAAGATGATCGAGAATCCCTAACGGAGAGACTCGATCACTTTATACGCACAGCTCTATACGAGCTTATAAATAAACTTAAAAACCAACTGGATAAAAAGAAAACTAAAAGACCAAGAGCAGCCAAAAATTCTAAAAGAAACAATAGAAACTCCAGGAAGCGATTCTCATACGCTCGTTGCCAGGAGTTATTCCATGAGTGCCCAAGGAGACTGGCTGATGCCGTGGTCAATAATGATCAGGCATATCTCGAACCAGCCAGGCAACCTCCCGGATCTGAGGAAGTGAGGGGGCTTTACGATAAGCTGTGGGGACAAGTGGGTACCACATATGTCCCGATTCCAGTTACGAGGGCCCCCAAACTATCCCTATCCGAGATCTTCCCGCCGATAACGGCTGAGGATGTGGGGGAGAGAATCGGCAAAATTAGAAAGAAAGCTGCAGCAGGACCGGATGGATTGCAAAGTGATCATTTAACCATCCCCGGCCTGCCTATCATAATGGCAAAAATTTACAATATACTATTATATTACTCTTATTTTCCCTCCGTATGGAAGGAGAATAGAACAACTCTCATTCCTAAATTAAATAAGCCAAGCAGCTCGGTCGAGAACTGGAGACCCATTACTATTAGTCCGATTTTAGGCCGAATCTTCTCCTCCATTATCGACGGGAGGATAAGAAAAGGCGCTGTATTGAATATGAGACAAAAGGGCTTTACATCCGAAAACGGATGTAAAATTAATATCGAATTGTTTAATTCAGCCCTAAACTATAGCAAAATAAATAGCGGTGGGATATTCACTATTGTGGATATCTCAAAAGCTTTCGATACAGTGCCTCATGTAGCTTTAAAAC
>NW_026108848.1:427500-461526 GCF_024516045.1 Bombus affinis
TTTAAAAAATTTTTTTCCACCGGACCTAGCTGACTGGGACGTTGGAACTTTGAAATTTCTCTCGTCCAGGTACGAAAAGGCCGAACGTTCCTTTCGAAATAATTCCTCAAAAAGCGTTACGAGGTATGGAAATTTTTATAGAAATCGTTATTGTTCGACGCCGTCTAGCCGAACGTAACGGTTTCTTTTTATTTTTTTTTTAAATTTTTTCCACCGGACCTAGCTGACTGGGACGTTGGCACTTTGAATTGTTTCGCACTGCTCCAAAAGTGCCGAAAGTACCGAAAGTTCCTTTCGCATTAATTCCATAATAAGCGTTATAAGGTACGTATATTCTGGCATAAATCGATATATTCTAATTAAATACATCGGGATTAAGCGTTAATTTTGTTCTTGAAACGTTCTAAAAAGTTTCGAATTGCACATTGGGACATGGAAAAATTTCCGTATCGAACACGTTTTTTCGAGTTATCTCGCTTAAAAGTGTTACAAGGTAGGAATATTTTTGCATAAATGGACGTATCTCGACGTTTTACGTCGGGATTAAGCGTTTATTTGGTCGGTGGAACGTTTTCTAGAAACGGAACTATGCGACGGGACGTTGGGACTTTGAAGAAGTTCGGCCGGTGCGAAAAGACCGAAAAGGTTTTTTCGAGTTATCTCGCTTAAAAGTGTTACAAGGTAGGAATATATTTGCATAAATGGACGTATCTCGACGTTTTACGTCGGGATTAAGCGTTTATTTGGTCGCTGGAACGTTTTCTAGAAACGGAACTATGCGACGGGACGTTGGGACTTTGAAGAAGTTCGGCCGGTGCGAAAAGACCGAAAAGGTTTTTTCGAGTTATCTCGCTTAAAAGTGTTACAAGGTAGGAATATTTTTGCATAAATGGACGTATCTCGACGTTTTACGTCGGGATTAAGCGTTTATTTGGTCGGTGGAACGTTTTCTAGAAACGGAACTATGCGACGGGACGTTGGGACTTTGAAGAAGTTCGGCCGGTGCGAAAAGACCGAAAAGGTTTTTTCGAGTTATCTCGCTTAAAAGTGTTACAAGGTAGGAATATATTTGCATAAATGGACGTATCTCGACGTTTTACGTCGGGATTAAGCGTTTATTTGGTCGCTGGAACGTTTTCTAGAAACGGAACTATGCGACGGGACGTTGGGACTTTGAAGAAGTTCGGCCGGTGCGAAAAGACCGAAAAGGTTTTTTCGAGTTATCTCGCTTAAAAGTGTTACAAGGTAGGAATATTTTTGCATAAATGGACGTATCTCGACGTTTTACGTCGGGATTAAGCGTTTATTTGGTCGCTGGAACGTTTTCTAGAAACGGAACTATGCGACGGGACGTTGGGACTTTGAAGAAGTTCGGCCGGTGCGAAAAGACCGAAAAGGTTTTTTCGAGTTATCTCGCTTAAAAGTGTTACAAGGTAGGAATATATTTGCATAAATGGACGTATCTCGACGTTTTACGTCGGGATTAAGCGTTTATTTGGTCGCTGGAACGTTTTCTAGAAACGGAACTATGCGACGGGACGTTGGGACTTTGAAGAAGTTCGGCCGGTGCGAAAGGACCGAAAAGGTTTTTTCGAGTTATCTCGCTTAAAAGTGTTACAAGGTAGGAATATTTTTGCATAAATGGACGTATCTCGACGTTTTACGTCGGGATTAAGCGTTTATTTGGTCGCTGGAACGTTTTCTAGAAACGGAACTATGCGACGGGACGTTGGGACTTTGAAGAAGTTCGGCCGGTGCGAAAAGACCGAAAAGGTTTTTTCGAGTTATCTCGCTTAAAAGTGTTACAAGGTAGGAATATATTTGCATAAATGGACGTATCTCGACGTTTTACGTCGGGATTAAGCGTTTATTTGGTCGGTGGAACGTTTTCTAGAAACGGAACTATGCGACGGGACGTTGGGACTTTGAAGAAGTTCGGCCGGTGCGAAAAGACCGAAAAGGTTTTTTCGAGTTATCTCGCTTAAAAGTGTTACAAGGTAGGAATATATTTGCATAAATGGACGTATCTCGACGTTTTACGTCGGGATTAAGCGTTTATTTGGTCGCTGGAACGTTTTCTAGAAACGGAACTATGCGACGGGACGTTGGGACTTTGAAGAAGTTCGGCCGGTGCGAAAAGACCGAAAAGGTTTTTTCGAGTTATCTCGCTTAAAAGTGTTACAAGGTAGGAATATATTTGCATAAATGGACGTATCTCGACGTTTTACGTCGGGATTAAGCGTTTATTTGGTCGCTGGAACGTTTTCTAGAAACGGAACTATGCGACGGGACGTTGGGACTTTGAAGAAGTTCGGCCGGTGCGAAAAGACCGAAAAGGTTTTTTCGAGTTATCTCGCTTAAAAGTGTTACAAGGTAGGAATATTTTTGCATAAATGGACGTATCTCGACGTTTTACGTCGGGATTAAGCGTTTATTTGGTCGCTGGAACGTTTTCTAGAAACGGAACTATGCGACGGGACGTTGGGACTTTGAAGAAGTTCGGCCGGTGCGAAAAGACCGAAAAGGTTTTTTCGAGTTATCTCGCTTAAAAGTGTTACAAGGTAGGAATATATTTGCATAAATGGACGTATCTCGACGTTTTACGTCGGGATTAAGCGTTTATTTGGTCGCTGGAACGTTTTCTAGAAACGGAACTATGCGACGGGACGTTGGGACTTTGAAGAAGTTCGGCCGGTGCGAAAGGACCGAAAAGGTTTTTTCGAGTTATCTCGCTTAAAAGTGTTACAAGGTAGGAATATATTTGCATAAATGGACGTATCTCGACGTTTTACGTCGGGATTAAGCGTTTATTTGGTCGCTGGAACGTTTTCTAGAAACGGAACTATGCGACGGGACGTTGGGACTTTGAAGAAGTTCGGCCGGTGCGAAAAGACCGAAAAGGTTTTTTCGAGTTATCTCGCTTAAAAGTGTTACAAGGTAGGAATATATTTGCATAAATGGACGTATCTCGACGTTTTACGTCGGGATTAAGCGTTTATTTGGTCGCTGGAACGTTTTCTAGAAACGGAACTATGCGACGGGACGTTGGGACTTTGAAGAAGTTCGGCCGGTGCGAAAAGACCGAAAAGGTTTTTTCGAGTTATCTCGCTTAAAAGTGTTACAAGGTAGGAATATTTTTGCATAAATGGACGTATCTCGACGTTTTACGTCGGGATTAAGCGTTTATTTGGTCGCTGGAACGTTTTCTAGAAACGGAACTATGCGACGGGACGTTGGGACTTTGAAGAAGTTCGGCCGGTGCGAAAAGACCGAAAAGGTTTTTTCGAGTTATCTCGCTTAAAAGTGTTACAAGGTAGGAATATATTTGCATAAATGGACGTATCTCGACGTTTTACGTCGGGATTAAGCGTTTATTTGGTCGCTGGAACGTTTTCTAGAAACGGAACTATGCGACGGGACGTTGGGACTTTGAAGAAGTTCGGCCGGTGCGAAAGGACCGAAAAGGTTTTTTCGAGTTATCTCGCTTAAAAGTGTTACAAGGTAGGAATATTTTTGCATAAATGGACGTATCTCGACGTTTTACGTCGGGATTAAGCGTTTATTTGGTCGCTGGAACGTTTTCTAGAAACGGAACTATGCGACGGGACGTTGGGACTTTG
Source organism: Bombus affinis (assembly GCF_024516045.1). NCBI lineage: Eukaryota > Metazoa > Arthropoda > Insecta > Hymenoptera > Apidae > Bombus > Bombus affinis. The sequence goes on from NW_026108848.1 coordinate 431,121, forward strand.
AAGAAGTTCGGCCGGTGCGAAAAGACCGAAAAGGTTTTTTCGAGTTATCTCGCTTAAAAGTGTTACAAGGTAGGAATATATTTGCATAAATGGACGTATCTCGACGTTTTACGTCGGGATTAAGCGTTTATTTGGTCGCTGGAACGTTTTCTAGAAACGGAACTATGCGACGGGACGTTGGGACTTTGAAGAAGTTCGGCCGGTGCGAAAAGACCGAAAAGGTTTTTTCGAGTTATCTCGCTTAAAAGTGTTACAAGGTAGGAATATTTTTGCATAAATGGACGTATCTCGACGTTTTACGTCGGGATTAAGCGTTTATTTGGTCGGTGGAACGTTTTCTAGAAACGGAACTATGCGACGGGACGTTGGGACTTTGAAGAAGTTCGGCCGGTGCGAAAAGACCGAAAAGGTTTTTTCGAGTTATCTCGCTTAAAAGTGTTACAAGGTAGGAATATATTTGCATAAATGGACGTATCTCGACGTTTTACGTCGGGATTAAGCGTTTATTTGGTCGCTGGAACGTTTTCTAGAAACGGAACTATGCGACGGGACGTTGGGACTTTGAAGAAGTTCGGCCGGTGCGAAAAGACCGAAAAGGTTTTTTCGAGTTATCTCGCTTAAAAGTGTTACAAGGTAGGAATATATTTGCATAAATGGACGTATCTCGACGTTTTACGTCGGGATTAAGCGTTTATTTGGTCGCTGGAACGTTTTCTAGAAACGGAACTATGCGACGGGACGTTGGGACTTTGAAGAAGTTCGGCCGGTGCGAAAAGACCGAAAAGGTTTTTTCGAGTTATCTCGCTTAAAAGTGTTACAAGGTAGGAATATTTTTGCATAAATCGACGTATCTCGACGTTTTACGTCGGGATTAAGCGTTTATGTCGTCCCCAAGACCTTCTACAAAGTTTCGATTTTTTCGTTGGGACTTTGAAAAATTTCCGTATCGAACACGTTTTTTCGAGTTATCTCGCTTAAAAGTGTTACAAGGTAGGAATATTTTTGCATAAATGGACGTATCTCGACGTTTTACGTCGGGATTAAGCGTTTATTTGGTCGGTGGAACGTTTTCTAGAAACGGAACTATGCGACGGGACGTTGGGACTTTGAAGAAGTTCGGCCGGTGCGAAAAGACCGAAAAGGTTTTTTCGAGTTATCTCGCTTAAAAGTGTTACAAGGTAGGAATATATTTGCATAAATGGACGTATCTCGACGTTTTACGTCGGGATTAAGCGTTTATTTGGTCGCTGGAACGTTTTCTAGAAACGGAACTATGCGACGGGACGTTGGGACTTTGAAGAAGTTCGGCCGGTGCGAAAAGACCGAAAAGGTTTTTTCGAGTTATCTCGCTTAAAAGTGTTACAAGGTAGGAATATATTTGCATAAATGGACGTATCTCGACGTTTTACGTCGGGATTAAGCGTTTATTTGGTCGCTGGAACGTTTTCTAGAAACGGAACTATGCGACGGGACGTTGGGACTTTGAAGAAGTTCGGCCGGTGCGAAAGGACCGAAAAGGTTTTTTCGAGTTATCTCGCTTAAAAGTGTTACAAGGTAGGAATATTTTTGCATAAATGGACGTATCTCGACGTTTTACGTCGGGATTAAGCGTTTATTTGGTCGCTGGAACGTTTTCTAGAAACGGAACTATGCGACGGGACGTTGGGACTTTGAAGAAGTTCGGCCGGTGCGAAAAGACCGAAAAGGTTTTTTCGAGTTATCTCGCTTAAAAGTGTTACAAGGTAGGAATATTTTTGCATAAATCGACGTATCTCGACGTTTTACGTCGGGATTAAGCGTTTATGTCGTCCCCAAGACCTTCTACAAAGTTTCGATTTTTTCGTTGGGACTTTGAAAAATTTCCGTATCGAACACGTTTTTTCGAGTTATCTCGCTTAAAAGTGTTACAAGGTAGGAATATTTTTGCACAAATGGACGTATCTCGACGTTTTACGTCGGGATTAAGCGTTTATTTGGTCGCTGGAACGTTTTCTAGAAACGGAACTATGCGACGGGACGTTGGGACTTTGAAGAAGTTCGGCCGGTGCGAAAAGACCGAAAAGGTTTTTTCGAGTTATCTCGCTTAAAAGTGTTACAAGGTAGGAATATTTTTGCATAAATGGACGTATCTCGACGTTTTACGTCGGGATTAAGCGTTTATTTGGTCGCTGGAACGTTTTCTAGAAACGGAACTATGCGACGGGACGTTGGGACTTTGAAGAAGTTCGGCCGGTGCGAAAAGACCGAAAAGGTTTTTTCGAGTTATCTCGCTTAAAAGTGTTACAAGGTAGGAATATATTTGCATAAATGGACGTATCTCGACGTTTTACGTCGGGATTAAGCGTTTATTTGGTCGCTGGAACGTTTTCTAGAAACGGAACTATGCGACGGGACGTTGGGACTTTGAAGAAGTTCGGCCGGTGCGAAAGGACCGAAAAGGTTTTATCGAGTTATCTCGCTTAAAAGTGTTACAAGGTAGGAATATTTTTGCATAAATGGACGTATCTCGACGTTTTACGTCGGGATTAAGCGTTTATTTGGTCGCTGGAACGTTTTCTAGAAACGGAACTATGCGACGGGACGTTGGGACTTTGAAGAAGTTCGGCCGGTGCGAAAAGACCGAAAAGGTTTTTTCGAGTTATCTCGCTTAAAAGTGTTACAAGGTAGGAATATATTTGCATAAATGGACGTATCTCGACGTTTTACGTCGGGATTAAGCGTTTATTTGGTCGCTGGAACGTTTTCTAGAAACGGAACTATGCGACGGGACGTTGGGACTTTGAAGAAGTTCGGCCGGTGCGAAAAGACCGAAAAGGTTTTTTCGAGTTATCTCGCTTAAAAGTGTTACAAGGTAGGAATATTTTTGCATAAATGGACGTATCTCGACGTTTTACGTCGGGATTAAGCGTTTATTTGGTCGGTGGAACGTTTTCTAGAAACGGAACTATGCGACGGGACGTTGGGACTTTGAAGAAGTTCGGCCGGTGCGAAAAGACCGAAAAGGTTTTTTCGAGTTATCTCGCTTAAAAGTGTTACAAGGTAGGAATATATTTGCATAAATGGACGTATCTCGACGTTTTACGTCGGGATTAAGCGTTTATTTGGTCGCCGGAACGTTTTCTAGAAACGGAACTATGCGACGGGACGTTGGGACTTTGAAGAAGTTCGGCCGGTGCGAAAAGACCGAAAAGGTTTTTTCGAGTTATCTCGCTTAAAAGTGTTACAAGGTAGGAATATATTTGCATAAATGGACGTATCTCGACGTTTTACGTCGGGATTAAGCGTTTATTTGGTCGCTGGAACGTTTTCTAGAAACGGAACTATGCGACGGGACGTTGGGACTTTGAAGAAGTTCGGCCGGTGCGAAAAGACCGAAAAGGTTTTTTCGAGTTATCTCGCTTAAAAGTGTTACAAGGTAGGAATATTTTTGCATAAATCGACGTATCTCGACGTTTTACGTCGGGATTAAGCGTTTATGTCGTCCCCAAGACCTTCTACAAAGTTTCGATTTTTTCGTTGGGACTTTGAAAAATTTCCGTATCGAACACGTTTTTTCGAGTTATCTCGCTTAAAAGTGTTACAAGGTAGGAATATTTTTGCATAAATGGACGTATCTCGACGTTTTACGTCGGGATTAAGCGTTTATTTGGTCGGTGGAACGTTTTCTAGAAACGGAACTATGCGACGGGACGTTGGGACTTTGAAGAAGTTCGGCCGGTGCGAAAAGACCGAAAAGGTTTTTTCGAGTTATCTCGCTTAAAAGTGTTACAAGGTAGGAATATATTTGCATAAATGGACGTATCTCGACGTTTTACGTCGGGATTAAGCGTTTATTTGGTCGCTGGAACGTTTTCTAGAAACGGAACTATGCGACGGGACGTTGGGACTTTGAAGAAGTTCGGCCGGTGCGAAAAGACCGAAAAGGTTTTTTCGAGTTATCTCGCTTAAAAGTGTTACAAGGTAGGAATATATTTGCATAAATGGACGTATCTCGACGTTTTACGTCGGGATTAAGCGTTTATTTGGTCGCTGGAACGTTTTCTAGAAACGGAACTATGCGACGGGACGTTGGGACTTTGAAGAAGTTCGGCCGGTGCGAAAGGACCGAAAAGGTTTTTTCGAGTTATCTCGCTTAAAAGTGTTACAAGGTAGGAATATTTTTGCATAAATGGACGTATCTCGACGTTTTACGTCGGGATTAAACGTTTATCTTGTCGCTGGAACGTTTTCTAGAAACGGAACTATGCGACGGGACGTTGGGACTTTGAAGAAGTTCGGCCGGTGCGAAAAGACCGAAAAGGTTTTTTCGAGTTATCTCGCTTAAAAGTGTTACAAGGTAGGAATATTTTTGCATAAATGGACGTATCTCGACGTTTTACGTCGGGATTAAGCGTTTATATGGTCGCTGGAACGTTTTCTAGAAACGGAACTATGCGACGGGACGTTGGGACTTTGAAGAAGTTCGGCCGGTGCGAAAAGACCGAAAAGGTTTTTTCGAGTTATCTCGCTTAAAAGTGTTACAAGGTAGGAATATTTTTGCATAAATGGACGTATCTCGACGTTTTCCGTCGGGATTAAGCGTTTATATGGTCGCTGGAACGTTTTCTAGAAACGGAACTATTCGACGGGACGTTGGGACTTTGAAGAAGTTCGGCCGGTGCGAAAAGACCGAAAAGGTTTTTTCGAGTTATCTCGCTTAATAGTGTTACAAGGTAGGAATATTTTTGCATAAATCGACGTATCTCGACGTTTTACGTCGGGATTAAGCGTTTATGTCGTCCCCAAGACCTTCTACAAAGTTTCGATATTTTCGCTGGGACTTGGAAAAATTTCCGTATCGAACACGTTTTTTCGAGTTATCTCGCTTAAAAGTGTTACAAGGTAGGAATATTTTTGCATAAATCGACGTATCACGACGTTTTACGTCGGGATTAAGCGTTTATTTTGTCGCTGGAACGTTTTCTAGAAACGGAACTATTCGACGGGACGTTGGGACTTTGAAGAAGTTCGGCCGGTGCGAAAAGACCGAAAAGGTTTTTTCGAGTTATCTCGCTTAAAAGTGTTACAAGGTAGGAATATTTTTGCATAAATGGACGTATCTCGACGTTTTACGTCGGGATTAAGCGTTTATATGGTCGCTGGAACGTTTTCTAGAAACGGAACTATGCGACGGGACGTTGGGACTTTGAAGAAGTTCGGCCGGTGCGAAAAGACCGAAAAGGTTTTTTCGAGTTATCTCGCTTAAAAGTGTTATAAGGTAGGAATATTTTTGCATAATCGACGTATCTCGACGTTTTACGTCGGGATTAAGCGTTTATTTGGTCGCTGGAACTTTTTCTAGAAACGGAACTATGCGACGGGACGTTGGGACTTTGAAGAAGTTCGGCCGGTGCGAAAAGACCGAAAAGGTTTTTTCGAGTTATCTCGCTTAAAAGTGTTACAAGGTAGGAATATTTTTGCATAAATGGACGTATCTCGACGTTTTCCGTCGGGATTAAGCGTTTATATGGTCGCTGGAACGTTTTCTAGAAACGGAACTATGCGACGGGACGTTGGGACTTTGAAGAAGTTCGGCCGGTGCGAAAAGACCGAAAAGGTTTTTTCGAGTTATCTCGCTTAAAAGTGTTACAAGGTAGGAATATTTTTGCATAAATGGACGTATCTCGACGTTTTACGTCGGGATTAAGCGTTTATATGGTCGCTGGAACGTTTTCTAGAAACGGAACTATGCGACGGGACGTTGGGACTTTGAAGAAGTTCGGCCAGTGCGAAAAGACCGAAAAGGTTTTTTCGAGTTATCTCGCTTAAAAGTGTTACAAGGTAGGAATATTTTTGCATAAATGGACGTATCTCGACGTTTTACGTCGGGATTAAGCGTTTATTTGGTCGCTGGAACGTTTTCTAGAAACGGAACTATGCGACGGGACGTTGGGACTTTGAAGAAGTTCGGCCGGTGCGAAAAGACCGAAAAGGTTTTTTCGAGTTATCTCGCTTAAAAGTGTTACAAGGTAGGAATATTTTTGCATAAATGGACGTATCTCGACGTTTTACGTCGGGATTAAGCGTTTATATGGTCGCTGGAACGTTTTCTAGAAACGGAACTATGCGACGGGACGTTGGGACTTTGAAGAAGTTCGGCCGGTGCGAAAAGACTGAAAAGGTTTTTTCGAGTTATCTCGCTTAAAAGTGTTACAAGGTAGGAATATTTTTGCATAAATCGACGTATCTCGACGTTTTACGTCGGGATTAAGCGTTTATGTCGTCCCCAAGACCTTCTACAAAGTGTCGATATTTTCGTTGGGACTTGGAAAAATTTCCGTATCGAACACGTTTTTTCGAGTCATCTCGCTTAAAAGTGTTACAAGGTAGGAATATTTTTGCATAAATCGACGTATCTCGACGTTTTACGTCGGGATTAAACGTTTATATGGTCGCTGGAACGTTTTCTAGAAACGGAACTATGCGACGGGACGTTGGGACTTTGAAGAAGTTCGGCCGGTGCGAAAAGACCGAAAAGGTTTTTTCGAGTTATCTCGCTTAAAAGTGTTACAAGGTAGGAATATTTTTGCATAAATGGACGTATCTCGACGTTTTACGTCGGGATTAAGCGTTTATATGGTCGCTGGAACGTTTTCAAGAAACGGAACTATGCGACGGGACGTTGGGACTTTGAAGAAGTTCGGCCAGTGCGAAAAGACCGAAAAGGTTTTTTCGAGTTATCTCGCTTAAAAGTGTTACAAGGTAGGAATATTTTTGCATAAATGGACGTATCTCGACGTTTTACGTCGGGATTAAGCGTTTATTTGGTCGCTGGAACGTTTTCTAGAAACGGAACTATGCGACGGGACGTTGGGACTTTGAAGAAGTTCGGCCGGTGCGAAAAGACCGAAAAGGTTTTTTCGAGTTATCTCGCTTAAAAGTGTTACAAGGTAGGAATATTTTGCATAAATGGACGTATCTCGACGTTTTACGTCGGGATTAAGCGTTTATATGGTCGCTGGAACGTTTTCTAGAAACGGAACTATGCGACGGGACGTTGGGACTTTGAAGAAGTTCGGCCGGTGCGAAAAGACTGAAAAGGTTTTTTCGAGTTATCTCGCTTAAAAGTGTTACAAGGTAGGAATATTTTTGCATAAATCGACGTATCTCGACGTTTTACGTCGGGATTAAGCGTTTATGTCGTCCCCAAGACCTTCTACAAAGTGTCGATATTTTCGTTGGGACTTGGAAAAATTTCCGTATCGAACACGTTTTTTCGAGTCATCTCGCTTAAAAGTGTTACAAGGTAGGAATATTTTTGCATAAATCGACGTATCTCGACGTTTTACGTCGGGATTAAACGTTTATCTTGTCGCTGGAACGTTTTCTAGAAACGGAACTATGCGACGGGACGTTGGGACTTTGAAGAAGTTCGGCCGGTGCGAAAAGACCGAAAAGGTTTTTTCGAGTTATCTCGCTTAAAAGTGTTACAAGGTAGGAATATTTTTGCATAAATGGACGTATCTCGACGTTTTACGTCGGGATTAAGCGTTTATATGGTCGCTGGAACGTTTTCTAGAAACGGAACTATGCGACGGGACGTTGGGACTTTGAAGAAGTTCGGCCGGTGCGAAAAGACCGAAAAGGTTTTTTCGAGTTATCTCGCTTAAAAGTGTTACAAGGTAGGAATATTTTTGCATAAATGGACGTATCTCGACGTTTTCCGTCGGGATTAAGCGTTTATATGGTCGCTGGAACTTTTTCTAGAAACGGAACTATTCGACGGGACGTTGGGACTTTGAAGAAGTTCGGCCGGTGCGAAAAGACCGAAAAGGTTTTTTCGAGTTATCTCGCTTAATAGTGTTACAAGGTAGGAATATTTTTGCATAAATCGACGTATCTCGACGTTTTACGTCGGGATTAAGCGTTTATGTCGTCCCCAAGACCTTCTACAAAGTTTCGATATTTTCGCTGGGACTTGGAAAAATTTCCGTATCGAACACGTTTTTTCGAGTTATCTCGCTTAAAAGTGTTACAAGGTAGGAATATTTTTGCATAAATCGACGTATCACGACGTTTTACGTCGGGATTAAGCGTTTATTTTGTCGCTGGAACGTTTTCTAGAAACGGAACTATTCGACGGGACGTTGGGACTTTGAAGAAGTTCGGCCGGTGCGAAAAGACCGAAAAGGTTTTTTCGAGTTATCTCGCTTAAAAGTGTTACAAGGTAGGAATATTTTTGCATAAATGGACGTATCTCGACGTTTTACGTCGGGATTAAGCGTTTATATGTTCGCTGGAACGTTTTCTAGAAACGGAACTATGCGACGGGACGTTGGGACTTTGAAGAAGTTCGGCCGGTGCGAAAAGACCGAAAAGGTTTTTTCGAGTTATCTCGCTTAAAAGTGTTATAAGGTAGGAATATTTTTGCATAAATCGACGTATCTCGACGTTTTACGTCGGGATTAAGCGTTTATTTGGTCGCTGGAACTTTTTCTAGAAACGGAACTATGCGACGGGACGTTGGGACTTTGAAGAAGTTCGGCCGGTGCGAAAAGACCGAAAAGGTTTTTTCGAGTTATCTCGCTTAAAAGTGTTACAAGGTAGGAATATTTTTGCATAAATGGACGTATCTCGACGTTTTCCGTCGGGATTAAGCGTTTATATGGTCGCTGGAACGTTTTCTAGAAACGGAACTATTCGACGGTACGTTGGGACTTTGAAGAAGTTCGGCCGGTGCGAAAAGACCGAAAAGGTTTTTTCGAGTTATCTCGCTTAAAAGTGTTACAAGGTAGGAATATTTTTGCATAAATGGACGTATCTCGACGTTTTACGTCGGGATTAAGCGTTTATATGGTCGCTGGAACGTTTTCTAGAAACGGAACTATGCGACGGGACGTTGGGACTTTGAAGAAGTTCGGCCGGTGCGAAAAGACTGAAAAGGTTTTTTCGAGTTATCTCGCTTAAAAGTGTTACAAGGTAGGAATATTTTTGCATAAATCGACGTATCTCGACGTTTTACGTCGGGATTAAGCGTTTATGTCGTCCCCAAGACCTTCTACAAAGTGTCGATATTTTCGTTGGGACTTGGAAAAATTTCCGTATCGAACACGTTTTTTCGAGTCATCTCGCTTAAAAGTGTTACAAGGTAGGAATATTTTTGCATAAATCGACGTATCTCGACGTTTTACGTCGGGATTAAACGTTTATATGGTCGCTGGAACGTTTTCTAGAAACGGAACTATGCGACGGGACGTTGGGACTTTGAAGAAGTTCGGCCGGTGCGAAAAGACCGAAAAGGTTTTTTCGAGTTATCTCGCTTAAAAGTGTTACAAGGTAGGAATATTTTTGCATAAATGGACGTATCTCGACGTTTTACGTCGGGATTAAGCGTTTATATGGTCGCTGGAACGTTTTCAAGAAACGGAACTATGCGACGGGACGTTGGGACTTTGAAGAAGTTCGGCCAGTGCGAAAAGACCGAAAAGGTTTTTTCGAGTTATCTCGCTTAAAAGTGTTACAAGGTAGGAATATTTTTGCATAAATGGACGTATCTCGACGTTTTACGTCGGGATTAAGCGTTTATTTGGTCGCTGGAACGTTTTCTAGAAACGGAACTATGCGACGGGACGTTGGGACTTTGAAGAAGTTCGGCCGGTGCGAAAAGACCGAAAAGGTTTTTTCGAGTTATCTCGCTTAAAAGTGTTACAAGGTAGGAATATTTTTGCATAAATGGACGTATCTCGACGTTTTACGTCGGGATTAAGCGTTTATATGGTCGCTGGAACGTTTTCTAGAAACGGAACTATGCGACGGGACGTTGGGACTTTGAAGAAGTTCGGCCGGTGCGAAAAGACTGAAAAGGTTTTTTCGAGTTATCTCGCTTAAAAGTGTTACAAGGTAGGAATATTTTTGCATAAATCGACGTATCTCGACGTTTTACGTCGGGATTAAGCGTTTATGTCGTCCCCAAGACCTTCTACAAAGTGTCGATATTTTCGTTGGGACTTGGAAAAATTTCCGTATCGAACACGTTTTTTCGAGTCATCTCGCTTAAAAGTGTTACAAGGTAGGAATATTTTTGCATAAATCGACGTATCTCGACGTTTTACGTCGGGATTAAACGTTTATCTTGTCGCTGGAACGTTTTCTAGAAACGGAACTATGCGACGGGACGTTGGGACTTTGAAGAAGTTCGGCCGGTGCGAAAAGACCGAAAAGGTTTTTTCGAGTTATCTCGCTTAAAAGTGTTACAAGGTAGGAATATTTTTGCATAAATGGACGTATCTCGACGTTTTACGTCGGGATTAAGCGTTTATATGGTCGCTGGAACGTTTTCTAGAAACGGAACTATGCGACGGGACGTTGGGACTTTGAAGAAGTTCGGCCGGTGCGAAAAGACCGAAAAGGTTTTTTCGAGTTATCTCGCTTAAAAGTGTTACAAGGTAGGAATATTTTTGCATAAATGGACGTATCTCGACGTTTTCCGTCGGGATTAAGCGTTTATATGGTCGCTGGAACGTTTTCTAGAAACGGAACTATTCGACGGGACGTTGGGACTTTGAAGAAGTTCGGCCGGTGCGAAAAGACCGAAAAGGTTTTTTCGAGTTATCTCGCTTAATAGTGTTACAAGGTAGGAATATTTTTGCATAAATCGACGTATCTCGACGTTTTACGTCGGGATTAAGCGTTTATGTCGTCCCCAAGACCTTCTACAAAGTTTCGATATTTTCGCTGGGACTTGGAAAAATTTCCGTATCGAACACGTTTTTTCGAGTTATCTCGCTTAAAAGTGTTACAAGGTAGGAATATTTTTGCATAAATCGACGTATCACGACGTTTTACGTCGGGATTAAGCGTTTATTTTGTCGCTGGAACGTTTTCTAGAAACGGAACTATTCGACGGGACGTTGGGACTTTGAAGAAGTTCGGCCGGTGCGAAAAGACCGAAAAGGTTTTTTCGAGTTATCTCGCTTAAAAGTGTGACAAGGTAGGAATATTTTTGCATAAATGGACGTATCTCGACGTTTTACGTCGGGATTAAGCGTTTATATGGTCGCTGGAACGTTTTCTAGAAACGGAACTATGCGACGGGACGTTGGGACTTTGAAGAAGTTCGGCCGGTGCGAAAAGACCGAAAAGGTTTTTTCGAGTTATCTCGCTTAAAAGTGTTATAAGGTAGGAATATTTTTGCATAAATCGACGTATCTCGACGTTTTACGTCGGGATTAAGCGTTTATTTGGTCGCTGGAACTTTTTCTAGAAACGGAACTATGCGACGGGACGTTGGGACTTTGAAGAAGTTCGGCCGGTGCGAAAAGACCGAAAAGGTTTTTTCGAGTTATCTCGCTTAAAAGTGTTACAAGGTAGGAATATTTTTGCATAAATGGACGTATCTCGACGTTTTCCGTCGGGATTAAGCGTTTATATGGTCGCTGGAACGTTTTCTAGAAACGGAACTATTCGACGGTACGTTGGGACTTTGAAGAAGTTCGGCCGGTGCGAAAAGACCGAAAAGGTTTTTTCGAGTTATCTCGCTTAAAAGTGTTACAAGGTAGGAATATTTTTGCATAAATGGACGTATCTCGACGTTTTACGTCGGGATTAAGCGTTTATATGGTCGCTGGAACGATTTCTAGAAACGGAACTATGCGACGGGACGTTGGGACTTTGAAGAAGTTCGGCCGGTGCGAAAAGACTGAAAAGGTTTTTTCGAGTTATCTCGCTTAAAAGTGTTACAAGGTAGGAATATTTTTGCATAAATCGACGTATCTCGACGTTTTACGTCGGGATTAGGCGTTTATGTCATCCCCAAGACCTTCTACAAAGTTTCGATATTTTCGTTGGGACTTGGAAAAATTTCCGTATCGAACACGTTTTTTTCGAGTTATCTCGCTTAAAAGTGTTACAAGGTAGGAATATTTTTGCATAAATCGACGTATCACGACGTTTTACGTCGGGATTAAGCGTTTATATGGTCGCTGGAACGTTTTCTAGAAACGGAACTATGCGACGGGACGTTGGGACTTTGAAGAAGTTCGGCCAGTGCGAAAAGACCGAAAAGGTTTTTTCGAGTTATCTCGCTTAAAAGTGTTACAAGGTAGGAATATTTTTGCATAAATGGACGTATCTCGACGTTTTACGTCGGGATTAAGCGTTTATTTGGTCGCTGGAACGTTTTCTAGAAACGGAACTATGCGACGGGACGTTGGGACTTTGAAGATGTTCGGCCGGTGCGAAAGGACCGAAAAGGTTTTTTCGAGTTATCTCGCTTAAAAGTGTTACAAGGTAGGAATATTTTTGCATAAATGGACGTATCTCGACGTTTTACGTCGGGATTAAGCGTTTATATGGTCGCTGGAACGTTTTCTAGAAACGGAACTATGCGACGGGACGTTGGGACTTTGAAGAAGTTCGGCCGGTGCGAAAAGACCGAAAAGGTTTTTTCGAGTTATCTCGCTTAAAAGTGTTACAAGGTAGGAATATTTTTGCATAAATGGACGTATCTCGACGTTTTACGTCGGGATTAAGCGTTTATATGGTCGCTGGAACGTTTTCTAGAAACGGAACTATGCGACGGGACGTTGGGACTTTGAAGAAGTTCGGCCGGTGCGAAAAGACTGAAAAGGTTTTTTCGAGTTATCTCGCTTAAAAGTGTTACAAGGTAGGAATATTTTTGCATAAATCGACGTATCTCGACGTTTTACGTCGGGATTAAGCGTTTATGTCGTCCCCAAGACCTTCTACAAAGTTTCGATATTTTTGTTGGGACTTGGAAAAATTTCCGTATCGAACACGTTTTTTCGAGTTATCTCGCTTAAAAGTGTTACAAGGTAGGAATATTTTTGCATAAATCGACGTATCACGACGTTTTACGTCGGGATTAAGCGTTTATATGGTCGCTGGAACGTTTTCTAGAAACGGAACTATGCGACGGGACGTTGGGACTTTGAAGAAGTTCGGCCGGTGCGAAAAGACCGAAAAGGTTTTTTCGAGTTATCTCGCTTAAAAGTGTTACAAGGTAGGAATATTTTTGCATAAATGGACGTATCTCGACGTTTTACGTCGGGATTAAGCGTTTATATGGTCGCTGGAACGTTTTCTAGAAACGGAACTATTCGACGGGACGTTGGGACTTTGAAGAAGTTCGGCCGGTGCGAAAAGACCGAAAAGGTTTTTTCGAGTTATCTCGCTTAATAGTGTTACAAGGTAGGAATATTTTTGCATAAATCGACGTATCTCGACGTTTTACGTCGGGATTAAGCGTTTATGTCGTCCCCAAGACCTTCTACAAAGTTTCGATATTTTCGCTGGGACTTGGAAAAATTTCCGTATCGAACACGTTTTTTCGAGTTATCTCGCTTAAAAGTGTTACAAGGTAGGAATATTTTTGCATAAATCGACGTATCACGACGTTTTACGTCGGGATTAAGCGTTTATTTTGTCGCTGGAACGTTTTCTAGAAACGGAACTATTCGACGGGACGTTGGGACTTTGAAGAAGTTCGGCCGGTGCGAAAAGACCGAAAAGGTTTTTTTCGAGTTATCTCGCTTAAAAGTGTGACAAGGTAGGAATATTTTTGCATAAATGGACGTATCTCGACGTTTTACGTCGGGATTAAGCGTTTATATGGTCGCTGGAACGTTTTCTAGAAACGGAACTATGCGACGGGACGTTGGGACTTTGAAGAAGTTCGGCCGGTGCGAAAAGACCGAAAAGGTTTTTTTCGAGTTATCTCGCTTAAAAGTGTTATAAGGTAGGAATATTTTTGCATAAATCGACGTATCTCGACGTTTTACGTCGGGATTAAGCGTTTATTTGGTCGCTGGAACTTTTTCTAGAAACGGAACTATGCGACGGGACGTTGGGACTTTGAAGAAGTTCGGCCGGTGCGAAAAGACCGAAAAGGTTTTTTCGAGTTATCTCGCTTAAAAGTGTTACAAGGTAGGAATATTTTTGCATAAATGGACGTATCTCGACGTTTTCCGTCGGGATTAAGCGTTTATATGGTCGCTGGAACGTTTTCTAGAAACGGAACTATTCGACGGTACGTTGGGACTTTGAAGAAGTTCGGCCGGTGCGAAAAGACCGAAAAGGTTTTTTCGAGTTATCTCGCTTAAAAGTGTTACAAGGTAGGAATATTTTTGCATAAATGGACGTATCTCGACGTTTTACGTCGGGATTAAGCGTTTATATGGTCGCTGGAACGATTTCTAGAAACGGAACTATGCGACGGGACGTTGGGACTTTGAAGAAGTTCGGCCGGTGCGAAAAGACTGAAAAGGTTTTTTCGAGTTATCTCGCTTAAAAGTGTTACAAGGTAGGAATATTTTTGCATAAATCGACGTATCTCGACGTTTTACGTCGGGATTAGGCGTTTATGTCGTCCCCAAGACCTTCTACAAAGTTTCGATATTTTCGTTGGGACTTGGAAAAATTTCCGTATCGAACACGTTTTTTCGAGTTATCTCGCTTAAAAGTGTTACAAGGTAGGAATATTTTTGCATAAATCGACGTATCACGACGTTTTACGTCGGGATTAAGCGTTTATATGGTCGCTGGAACGTTTTCTAGAAACGGAACTATGCGACGGGACGTTGGGACTTTGAAGAAGTTCGGCCAGTGCGAAAAGACCGAAAAGGTTTTTTCGAGTTATCTCGCTTAAAAGTGTTACAAGGTAGGAATATTTTTGCATAAATCGACGTATCACGACGTTTTACGTCGGGATTAAGCGTTTATATGGTCGCTGGAACGTTTTCTAGAAACGGAACTATGCGACGGGACGTTGGGACTTTGAAGAAGTTCGGCCGGTGCGAAAAGACCGAAAAGGTTTTTTCGAGTTATCTCGCTTAAAAGTGTTACAAGGTAGGAATATTTTTGCATAAATGGACGTATCTCGACGTTTTACGTCGGGATTAAGCGTTTATATGGTCGCTGGAACGTTTTCTAGAAACGGAACTATGCGACGGGACGTTGGGACTTTGAAGAAGTTCGGCCGGTGCGAAAAGACCGAAAAGGTTTTTTTCGAGTTATCTCGCTTAAAAGTGTTACAAGGTAGGAATATTTTTGCATAAATGGACGTATCTCGACGTTTTCCGTCGGGATTAAGCGTTTATATGGTCGCTGGAACGTTTTCTAGAAACGGAACTATTCGACGGGACGTTGGGACTTTGAAGAAGTTCGGCCGGTGCGAAAAGACCGAAAAGGTTTTTTCGAGTTATCTCGCTTAATAGTGTTACAAGGTAGGAATATTTTTGCATAAGTCGACGTATCTCGACGTTTTACGTCGGGATTAAGCGTTTATGTCGTCCCCAAGACCTTCTACAAAGTGTCGATATTTTCGTTGGGACTTGGAAAAATTTCCGTATCGAACACGTTTTTTTCGAGTCATCTCGCTTAAAAGTGTTACAAGGTAGGAATATTTTTGCATAAATCGACGTATCTCGACGTTTTACGTCGGGATTAAACGTTTATCTTGTCGCTGGAACGTTTTCTAGAAACGGAACTATGCGACGGGACGTTGGGACTTTGAAGAAGTTCGGCCGGTGCGAAAAGACCGAAAAGGTTTTTTCGAGTTATCTCGCTTAAAAGTGTTACAAGGTAGGAATATTTTTGCATAAATGGACGTATCTCAACGTTTTACGTCGGGATTAAGCGTTTATATGGTCGCTGGAACGTTTTCTAGAAACGGAACTATGCGACGGGACGTTGGGACTTTGAAGAAGTTCGGCCGGTGCGAAAAGACCGAAAAGGTTTTTTCGAGTTATCTCGCTTAAAAGTGTTACAAGGTAGGAATATTTTTGCATAAATGGACGTATCTCGACGTTTTCCGTCGGGATTAAGCGTTTATATGGTCGCTGGAACGTTTTCTAGAAACGGAACTATTCGACGGGACGTTGGGACTTTGAAGAAGTTCGGCCGGTGCGAAAAGACCGAAAAGGTTTTTTCGAGTTATCTCGCTTAATAGTGTTACAAGGTAGGAATATTTTTGCATAAATCGACGTATCTCGACGTTTTACGTCGGGATTAAGCGTTTATGTCGTCCCCAAGTCCTTCTACAAAGTTTCGATATTTTCGTTGGGAATTGGAAAAAATTTCCGTATCGAACACGTTTTTTCGAGTTATCTCGCTTAAAAGTGTTACAAGGTAGGAATATTTTTGCATAAATCGACATATCACGACGTTTTACGTCGGGATTAAGCGTTTATTTTGTCGCTGGAACGTTTTCTAGAAACGGAACTATTCGACGGGACGTTGGGACTTTGAAGAAGTTCGGCCGGTGCGAAAAGACCGAAAAGGTTTTTTTCGAGTTATCTCGCTTAAAAGTGTTACAAGGTAGGAATATTTTTGCATAAATGGACGTATCTTGACGTTTTACGTCGGGATTAAGCGTTTATATGGTCGCTGGAACGTTTTCTAGAAACGGAACTATGCGACGGGACGTTGGGACTTTGAAGAAGTTCGGCCGGTGCGAAAAGACCGAAAAGGTTTTTTCGAGTTATCTCGCTTAAAAGTGTTATAAGGTAGGAATATTTTTGCATAAATCGACGTATCTCGACGTTTTACGTCGGGATTAAGCGTTTATTTGGTCGCTGGAACTTTTTCTAGAAACGGAACTATGCGACGGGACGTTGGGACTTTGAAGAAGTTCGGCCGGTGCGAAAAGACCGAAAAGGTTTTTTCGAGTTATCTCGCTTAAAAGTGTTACAAGGTAGGAATATTTTTGCATAAATGGACGTATCTCGACGTTTTACGTCGGGATTAAGCGTTTATATGGTCGCTGGAACGATTTCTAGAAACGGAACTATGCGACGGGACGTTGGGACTTTGAAGAAGTTCGGCCGGTGCGAAAAGACCGAAAAGGTTTTTTCGAGTTATCTCGCTTAAAAGTGTTACAAGGTAGGAATATTTTTGCATAAATCGACGTATCTCGACGTTTTACGTCGGGATTAAGCGTTTATATGGTCGCTGGAACGTTTTCTAGAAACGGAACTATGCGACGGGACGTTGGGACTTTGAAGAAGTTCGGCCGGTGCGAAAAGACGGAAAAGGTTTTTTTCGAGTTATCTCGCTTAAAAGTGTTACAAGGTAGGAATATTTTTGCATAAATCGACGTATCTCGACGTTTTACGTCGGGATTAAGCGTTTATGTCGTCCCCAAGACCTTCTACAAAGTGTCGATATTTTCGTTGGGACTTGGAAAAATTTCCGTATTGAACACGTTTTTTCGAGTCATCTCGCTTAAAAGTGTTACAAGGTAGGAATATTTTTGCATAAATCGACGTATCTCGACGTTTTACGTCGGGATTAAACGTTTATCTTGTCGCTGGAACGTTTTCTAGAAACGGAACTATGCGACGGGACGTTGGGACTTTGAAGAAGTTCGGCCGGTGCGAAAAGACCGAAAAGGTTTTTTCGAGTTATCTCGCTTAAAAGTGTTACAAGGTAGGAATATTTTTGCATAAATGGACGTATCTCGACGTTTTACGTCGGGATTAAGCGTTTATATGGTCGCTGGAACGTTTTCTAGAAACGGAACTATGCGACGGGACGTTGGGACTTTGAAGAAGTTCGGCCGGTGCGAAAAGACCGAAAAGGTTTTTTCGAGTTATCTCGCTTAAAAGTGTTACAAGGTAGGAATATTTTTGCATAAATGGACGTATCTCGACGTTTTCCGTCGGGATTAAGCGTTTATATGGTCGCTGGAACGTTTTCTAGAAACGGAACTATTCGACGGGACGTTGGGACTTTGAAGAAGTTCGGCCGGTGCGAAAAGACCGAAAAGGTTTTTTCGAGTTATCTCGCTTAATAGTGTTACAAGGTAGGAATATTTTTGCATAAATCGACGTATCTCGACGTTTTACGTCGGGATTAAGCGTTTATGTCGTCCCCAAGACCTTCTACAAAGTTTCGATATTTTCGTTGGGAATTGGAAAAATTTCCGTATCGAACACGTTTTTTCGAGTTATCTCGCTTAAAAGTGTTACAAGGTAGGAATATTTTTGCATAAATCGACGTATCACGACGTTTTACGTCGGGATTAAGCGTTTATTTTGTCGCTGGAACGTTTTCTAGAAACGGAACTATTCGACGGGACGTTGGGACTTTGAAGAAGTTCGGCCGGTGCGAAAAGACCGAAAAGGTTTTTTTCGAGTTATCTCGCTTAAAAGTGTTACAAGGTAGGAATATTTTTGCATAAATGGACGTATCTCGACGTTTTACGTCGGGATTAAGCGTTTATATGGTCGCTGGAACGATTTCTAGAAACGGAACTATGCGACGGGACGTTGGGACTTTGAAGAAGTTCGGCCGGTGCGAAAAGACCGAAAAGGTTTTTTCGAGTTATCTCGCTTAAAAGTGTTACAAGGTAGGAATATTTTTGCATAAATGGACGTATCTCGACGTTTTACGTCGGGATTAAGCGTTTATATGGTCGCTGGAACGTTTTCTAGAAACGGAACTATGCGACGGGACGTTGGGACTTTGAAGAAGTTCGGCCGGTGCGAAAAGACTGAAAAGGTTTTTTCGAGTTATCTCGCTTAGAAGTGTTACAAGGTAGGAATATTTTTGCATAAATCGACGTATCTCGACGTTTTACGTCGGGATTAAGCGTTTATGTCGTCCCCAAGACCTTCTACAAAGTGTCGATATTTTCGTTGGGACTTGGAAAAATTTCCGTATCGAACACGTTTTTTCGAGTCATCTCGCTTAAAAGTGTTACAAGGTAGGAATATTTTTGCATAAATCGACGTATCTCGACGTTTTACGTCGGGATTAAACGTTTATCTTGTCGCTGGAACGTTTTCTAGAAACGGAACTATGCGACGGGACGTTGGGACTTTGAAGAAGTTCGGCCGGTGCGAAAAGACCGAAAAGGTTTTTTCGAGTTATCTCGCTTAAAAGTGTTACAAGGTAGGAATATTTTTGCATAAATGGACGTATCTCGACGTTTTACGTCGGGATTAAGCGTTTATATGGTCGCTGGAACGTTTTCTAGAAACGGAACTATGCGACGGGACGTTGGGACTTTGAAGAAGTTCGGCCGGTGCGAAAAGACCGAAAAGGTTTTTTCGAGTTATCTCGCTTAAAAGTGTTACAAGGTAGGAATATTTTTGCATAAATGGACGTATCTCGACGTTTTCCGTCGGGATTAAGCGTTTATATGGTCGCTGGAACGTTTTCTAGAAACGGAACTATTCGACGGGACGTTGGGACTTTGAAGAAGTTCGGCCGGTGCGAAAAGACCGAAAAGGTTTTTTCGAGTTATCTCGCTTAATAGTGTTACAAGGTAGGAATATTTTTGCATAAATCGACGTATGTCGACGTTTTACGTCGGGATTAAGCGTTTATGTCGTCCCCAAGACCTTCTACAAAGTTGCGATATTTTCGTTGGGACTTGGAAAAATTTCCGTATCGAACACGTTTTTTCGAGTTATCTCGCTTAAAAGTGTTACAAGGTAGGAATATTTTTGCATAAATCGACGTATCACGACGTTTTACGTCGGGATTAAGCGTTTATTTTGTCGATGGAACGTTTTCTAGAAACGGAACTATTCGACGGGACGTTGGGACTTTGAAGAAGTTCGGCCGGTGCGAAAAGACCGAAAAGGTTTTTTCGAGTTATCTCGCATAAAAGTGTTACAAGGTAGGAATATTTTTGCATAAATGGACGTATCTCGACGTTTTACGTCGGGATTAAGCGTTTATATGGTCGCTGGAACGTTTTCTAGAAACGGAACTATGCGACGGGACGTTGGGACTTTGAAAAAGTTCGGCCGGTGCGAAAAGACCGAAAAGGTTTTTTCGAGTTATCTCGCTTAAAAGTGTTATAAGGTAGGAATATTTTTGCATAAATCGACGTATCTCGACGTTTTACGTCGGGATTAAGCGTTTATTTGGTCGCTGGAACTTTTTCTAGAAACGGAACTATGCGACGGGACGTTGGGACTTTGAAGAAGTTCGGCCGGTGCGAAAAGACCGAAAAGGTTTTTTCGAGTTATCTCGCTTAAAAGTGTTACAAGGTAGGAATATTTTTGCATAAATGGACGTATCTCGACGTTTTACGTCGGGATTAAGCGTTTATATGGTCGCTGGAACGATTTCTAGAAACGGAACTATGCGACGGGACGTTGGGACTTTGAAGAAGTTCGGCCGGTGCGAAAAGACCGAAAAGGTTTTTTTCGAGTTATCTCGCATAAAAGTGTTATAAGGTAGGAATATTTTTGCATAAATCGACGTATCTCGACGTTTTACGTCGGGATTAAGCGTTTATTTGGTCGCTGGAACTTTTTCTACAAACGGAACTATGCGACGGGACGTTGGGACTTTGACGAAGTTCGGCCGGTGCGAAAAGACCGAAAAGGTTTTTTCGAGTTATCTCGCTTAAAAGTGTTACAAGGTAGGAATATTTTTGCATAAATGGACGTCTCTCGACGTTTTACGTCGGGATTAAGCGTTTATATGGTCGCTGGAACGTTTTCTAGAAACGGAACTATGCGACGGGACGTTGGGACTTTGAAGAAGTTCGGCCGGTGCGAAAAGACCGAAAAGGTTTTTTCGAGTTATCTCGCTTAAAAGTGTTACAAGGTAGGAATATTTTTGCATAAATCGACGTATCTCGACGTTTTACGTCGGGATTAAGCGTTTATGTCGTCCCCAAGACCTTCTACAAAGTGTCGATATTTTCGTTGGGACTTGGAAAAATTTCCGTATCGAACACGTTTTTTCGAGTCATCTCGCTTAAAAGTGTTACAAGGTAGGAATATTTTTGCATAAATCGACGTATCTCGACGTTTTACGTCGGGATTAAACGTTTATCTTGTCGCTGGAACGTTTTCTAGAAACGGAACTATGCGACGGGACGTTGGGCTTTGAAGAAGTTCGGCCGGTGCGAAAAGACCGAAAAGGTTTTTTCGAGTTATCTCGCTTAAAAGTGTTACAAGGTAGGAATATTTTTGCATAAATGGACGTATCTCGACGTTTTACGTCGGGATTAAGCGTTTATTTTGTCGCTGGAACGTTTTCTAGAAACGGAACTATTCGACGGGACGTTGGGACTTTGAAGAAGTTCGGCCGGTGCGAAAAGACCGAAAAGGTTTTTTCGAGTTATCTCGCTTAAAAGTGTTACAAGGTAGGAATATTTTTGCATAAATGGACGTATCTCGACGTTTTACGTCGGGATTAAGCGTTTATATGGTCGCTGGAACGTTTTCTAGAAACGGAACTATGCGACGGGACGTTGGGACTTTGAAGAAGTTCGGCCGGTGCGAAAAGACCGAAAAGGTTTTTTCGAGTTATCTCGCTTAAAAGTGTTATAAGGTAGGAATATTTTTGCATAAATCGACGTATCTCGACGTTTTACGTCGGGATTAAGCGTTTATTTGGTCGCTGGAACTTTTTCTAGAAACGGAACTATGCGACGGGACGTTGGGACTTTGAAGAAGTTCGGCCGGGTGCGAAAAGACCGAAAAGGTTTTTTCGAGTTATCTCGCTTAAAAGTGTTACAAGGTAGGAATATTTTTGCATAAATGGACGTATCTCGACGTTTTACGTCGGGATTAAGCGTTTATATGGTCGCTGGAACGATTTCTAGAAACGGAACTATGCGACGGGACGTTGGGACTTTGAAGAAGTTCGGCCGGTGCGAAAAGACCGAAAAGGTTTTTTCGAGTTATCTCGCTTAAAAGTGTTACAAGGTAGGAATATTTTTGCATAAATCGACGTATCTCGACGTTTTACGTCGGGATTAAGCGTTTATATGGTCGCTGGAACGTTTTCTAGAAACGGAACTATGCGACGGGACGTTGGGACTTTGAAGAAGTTCGGCCGGTGCGAAAAGACTGAAAAGGTTTTTTCGAGTTATCTCGCTTAAAAGTGTTACAAGGTAGGAATATTTTTGCATAAATCGACGTATCTCGACGTTTTACGTCGGGATTAAGCGTTTATGTCGTCCCCCAAGACCTTCTACAAAGTGTCGATATTTTCGTTGGGACTTGGAAAAATTTCCGTATCGAACACGTTTTTTCGAGTCATCTCGCTTAAAAGTGTTACAAGGTAGGAATATTTTTGCATAAATCGACGTATCTCGACGTTTTACGTCGGGATTAAACGTTTATCTTGTCGCTGGAACGTTTTCTAGAAACGGAACTATGCGACGGGACGTTGGGACTTTGAAGAAGTTCGGCCGGTGCGAAAAGACCGAAAAGGTTTTTTTCGAGTTATCTCGCTTAAAAGTGTTACAAGGTAGGAATATTTTTGCATAAATGGACGTATCTCGACGTTTTACGTCGGGATTAAGCGTTTATATGGTCGCTGGAACGTTTTCTAGAAACGGAACTATGCGACGGGACGTTGGGACTTTGAAGAAGTTCGGCCGGTGCGAAAAGACCGAAAAGGTTTTTTCGAGTTATCTCGCTTAAAAGTGTTACAAGGTAGGAATATTTTTGCATAAATGGACGTATCTCGACGTTTTACGTCGGGATTAAGCGTTTATTTGGTCGCTGGAACGTTTTCTAGAAACGGAACTATGCGACGGGACGTTGGGACTTTGAAGAAGTTCGGCCGGTGCGAAAAGACCGAAAAGGTTTTTTCGAGTTATCTCGCTTAAAAGTGTTACAAGGTAGGAATATTTTTGCATAAATGGACGTATCTCGACGTTTTACGTCGGGATTAAGCGTTTATATGGTCGCTGGAACGTTTTCTAGAAACGGAACTATGCGACGGGACGTTGGGACTTTGAAGAAGTTCGGCCGGTGCGAAAAGACTGAAAAGGTTTTTTCGAGTTATCTCGCTTTAAAAGTGTTACAAGGTAGGAATATTTTTGCATAAATCGACGTATCTCGACGTTTTACGTCGGGATTAAGCGTTTATGTCGTCCCCAAGACCTTCTACAAAGTGTCGATATTTTCGTTGGGACTTGGAAAAATTTCCGTATCGAACACGTTTTTTCGAGTCATCTCGCTTAAAAGTGTTACAAGGTAGGAATATTTTTGCATAAATCGACGTATCTCGACGTTTTACGTCGGGATTAAACGTTTATCTTGTCGCTGGAACGTTTTCTAGAAACGGAACTATGCGACGGGACGTTGGGACTTTGAAGAAGTTCGGCCGGTGCGAAAAGACCGAAAAGGTTTTTTCGAGTTATCTCGCTTAAAAGTGTTACAAGGTAGGAATATTTTTGCATAAATGGACGTATCTCGACGTTTTACGTCGGGATTAAGCGTTTATATGGTCGCTGGAACGTTTTCTAGAAACCGGAACTATGCGACGGGACGTTGGGACTTTGAAGAAGTTCGGCCGGTGCGAAAAGACCGAAAAGGTTTTTTCGAGTTATCTCGCTTAATAGTGTTACAAGGTAGGAATATTTTTGCATAAATCGACGTATCTCGACGTTTTACGTCGGGATTAAGCGTTTATGTCGTCCCCAAGACCTTCTACAAAGTTTCGATATTTTCGTTGGGACTTGGAAAAATTTCCGTATCGAACACGTTTTTTCGAGTTATCTCGCTTAAAAGTGTTACAAGGTAGGAATATTTTTGCATAAATCGACGTATCACGACGTTTTACGTCGGGATTAAGCGTTTATTTTGTCGCTGGAACGTTTTCTAGAAACGGAACTATTCGACGGGACGTTGGGACTTTGAAGAAGTTCGGCCGGGTGCGAAAAGACCGAAAAGGTTTTTTCGAGTTATCTCGCATAAAAGTGTTACAAGGTAGGAATATTTTTGCATAAATGGACGTATCTCGACGTTTTACGTCGGGATTAAGCGTTTATATGGTCGCTGGAACGTTTTCTAGAAACGGAACTATGCGACGGGACGTTGGGACTTTGAAAAAGTTCGGCCGGTGCGAAAAGACCGAAAAGGTTTTTTCGAGTTATCTCGCTTAAAAGTGTTATAAGGTAGGAATATTTTTGCATAAATCGACGTATCTCGACGTTTTACGTCGGGATTAAGCGTTTATTTGGTCCCTGGAACTTTTTCTAGAAACGGAACTATGCGACGGGACGTTGGGACTTTGAAGAAGTTCGGCCGGTGCGAAAAGACCGAAAAGGTTTTTTCGAGTTATCTCGCTTAAAAGTGTTACAAGGTAGGAATATTTTTGCATAAATGGACGTATCTCGACGTTTTACGTCGGGATTAAGCGTTTATATGGTCGCTGGAACGATTTCTAGAAACGGAACTATGCGACGGGACGTTGGGACTTTGAAGAAGTTCGGCCGGTGCGAAAAGACCGAAAAGGTTTTTTTCGAGTTATCTCGCATAAAAGTGTTATAAGGTAGGAATATTTTTGCATAAATCGACGTATCTCGACGTTTTACGTCGGGATTAAGCGTTTATTTGGTCGCTGGAACTTTTTCTAGAAACGGAACTATGCGACGGGACGTTGGGACTTTGACGAAGTTCGGCCGGTGCGAAAAGACCGAAAAGGTTTTTTTCGAGTTATCTCGCTTAAAAGTGTTACAAGGTAGGAATATTTTTGCATAAATGGACGTCTCTCGACGTTTTACGTCGGGATTAAGCGTTTATATGGTCGCTGGAACGTTTTCTAGAAACGGAACTATGCGACGGGACGTTGGGACTTTGAAGAAGTTCGGCCGGTGCGAAAAGACCGAAAAGGTTTTTTCGAGTTATCTCGCTTAAAAGTGTTAGAAGGTAGGAATATTTTTGCATAAATCGACGTATCTCGACGTTTTACGTCGGGATTAAGCGTTTATGTCGTCCCCAAGACCTTCTACAAAGTGTCGATATTTTCGTTGGGACTTGGAAAAATTTCCGTATCGAACACGTTTTTTCGAGTCATCTCGCTTAAAAGTGTTACAAGGTAGGAATATTTTTGCATAAATCGACGTATCTCGACGTTTTACGTCGGGATTAAGCGTTTATGTCGTCCCCAAGACCTTCTACAAAGTGTCGATATTTTCGTTGGGACTTGGAAAAATTTCCGTATCGAACACGTTTTTTCGAGTCATCTCGCTTAAAAGTGTTACAAGGTAGGAATATTTTTGCATAAATCGACGTATCTCGACGTTTTACGTCGGGATTAAACGTTTATCTTGTCGCTGGAACGTTTTCTAGAAACGGAACTATGCGACGGGACCGTTGGGCTTTGAAGAAGTTCGGCCGGTGCGAAAAGACCGAAAAGGTTTTTTCGAGTTATCTCGCTTAAAAGTGTTACAAGGTAGGAATATTTTTGCATAAATGGACGTATCTCGACGTTTTACGTCGGGATTAAGCGTTTATTTTGTCGCTGGAACGTTTTCTAGAAACGGAACTATTCGACGGGACGTTGGGACTTTGAAGAAGTTCGGCCGGTGCGAAAAGACCGAAAAGGTTTTTTTCGAGTTATCTCGCTTAAAAGTGTTACAAGGTAGGAATATTTTTGCATAAATGGACGTATCTCGACGTTTTACGTCGGGATTAAGCGTTTATATGGTCGCTGGAACGTTTTCTAGAAACGGAACTATGCGACGGGACGTTGGGACTTTGAAGAAGTTCGGCCGGTGCGAAAAGACCGAAAAGGTTTTTTTCGAGTTATCTCGCTTAAAAGTGTTATAAGGTAGGAATATTTTTGCATAAATCGACGTATCTCGACGTTTTACGTCGGGATTAAGCGTTTATTTGGTCGCTGGAACTTTTTCTAGAAACGGAACTATGCGACGGGACGTTGGGACTTTGAAGAAGTTCGGCCGGTGCGAAAAGACCGAAAAGGTTTTTTCGAGTTATCTCGCTTAAAAGTGTTACAAGGTAGGAATATTTTTGCATAAATGGACGTATCTCGACGTTTTACGTCGGGATTAAGCGTTTATATGGTCGCTGGAACGATTTCTAGAAACGGAACTATGCGACGGGACGTTGGGACTTTGAAGAAGTTCGGCCGGTGCGAAAAGACCGAAAAGGTTTTTTTCGAGTTATCTCGCTTAAAAGTGTTACAAGGTAGGAATATTTTTGCATAAATCGACGTATCTCGACGTTTTACGTCGGGATTAAGCGTTTATATGGTCGCTGGAACGTTTTCTAGAAACGGAACTATGCGACGGGACGTTGGGACTTTGAAGAAGTTCGGCCGGTGCGAAAAGACTGAAAAGGTTTTTTCGAGTTATCTCGCTTAAAAGTGTTACAAGGTAGGAATATTTTTGCATAAATCGACGTATCTCGACGTTTTACGTCGGGATTAAGCGTTTATGTCGTCCCCAAGACCTTCTACAAAGTGTCGATATTTTCGTTGGGACTTGGAAAAATTTCCGTATCGAACACGTTTTTTTCGAGTCATCTCGCTTAAAAGTGTTACAAGGTAGGAATATTTTTGCATAAATCGACGTATCTCGACGTTTTACGTCGGGATTAAACGTTTATCTTGTCGCTGGAACGTTTTCTAGAAACGGAACTATGCGACGGGACGTTGGGACTTTGAAGAAGTTCGGCCGGTGCGAAAAGACCGAAAAGGTTTTTTTCGAGTTATCTCGCTTAAAAGTGTTACAAGGTAGGAATATTTTTGCATAAATGGACGTATCTCGACGTTTTACGTCGGGATTAAGCGTTTATATGGTCGCTGGAACGTTTTCTAGAAACGGAACTATGCGACGGGACGTTGGGACTTTGAAGAAGTTCGGCCGGTGCGAAAAGACCGAAAAGGTTTTTTTCGAGTTATCTCGCTTAAAAGTGTTACAAGGTAGGAATATTTTTGCATAAATGGACGTATCTCGACGTTTTACGTCGGGATTAAGCGTTTATTTGGTCGCTGGAACGTTTTCTAGAAACGGAACTATGCGACGGGACGTTGGGACTTTGAAGAAGTTCGGCCGGTGCGAAAAGACCGAAAAGGTTTTTTTCGAGTTATCTCGCTTAAAAGTGTTACAAGGTAGGAATATTTTTGCATAAATGGACGTATCTCGACGTTTTACGTCGGGATTAAGCGTTTATATGGTCGCTGGAACGTTTTCTAGAAACGGAACTATGCGACGGGACGTTGGGACTTTGAAGAAGTTCGGCCGGTGCGAAAAGACTGAAAAGGTTTTTTCGAGTTATCTCGCTTAAAAGTGTTACAAGGTAGGAATATTTTTGCATAAATCGACGTATCTCGACGTTTTACGTCGGGATTAAGCGTTTATGTCGTCCCCAAGACCTTCTACAAAGTGTCGATATTTTCGTTGGGACTTGGAAAAATTTCCGTATCGAACACGTTTTTTCGAGTCATCTCGCTTAAAAGTGTTACAAGGTAGGAATATTTTTGCATAAATCGACGTATCTCGACGTTTTACGTCGGGATTAAACGTTTATCTTGTCGCTGGAACGTTTTCTAGAAACGGAACTATGCGACGGGACGTTGGGACTTTGAAGAAGTTCGGCCGGTGCGAAAAGACCGAAAAGGTTTTTTCGAGTTATCTCGCTTAAAAGTGTTACAAGGTAGGAATATTTTTGCATAAATGGACGTATCTCGACGTTTTACGTCGGGATTAAGCGTTTTATATGGTCGCTGGAACGTTTTCTAGAAACGGAACTATGCGACGGGACGTTGGGACTTTGAAGAAGTTCGGCCGGTGCGAAAAGACCGAAAAGGTTTTTTCGAGTTATCTCGCTTAATAGTGTTACAAGGTAGGAATATTTTTGCATAAATCGACGTATCTCGACGTTTTACGTCGGGATTAAGCGTTTATGTCGTCCCCAAGACCTTCTACAAAGTTTCGATATTTTCGTTGGGACTTGGAAAAATTTCCGTATCGAACACGTTTTTTCGAGTTATCTCGCTTAAAAGTGTTACAAGGTAGGAATATTTTTGCATAAATCGACGTATCACGACGTTTTACGTCGGGATTAAGCGTTTATTTTGTCGCTGGAACGTTTTCTAGAAACGGAACTATTCGACGGGACGTTGGGACTTTGAAGAAGTTCGGCCGGTGCGAAAAGACCGAAAAGGTTTTTTTCGAGTTATCTCGCATAAAAGTGTTACAAGGTAGGAATATTTTTGCATAAATGGACGTATCTCGACGTTTTACGTCGGGATTAAGCGTTTATATGGTCGCTGGAACGTTTTCTAGAAACGGAACTATGCGACGGGACGTTGGGACTTTGAAAAAGTTCGGCCGGTGCGAAAAGACCGAAAAGGTTTTTTCGAGTTATCTCGCTTAAAAGTGTTATAAGGTAGGAATATTTTTGCATAAATCGACGTATCTCGACGTTTTACGTCGGGATTAAGCGTTTATTTGGTCCCTGGAACTTTTTCTAGAAACGGAACTATGCGACGGGACGTTGGGACTTTGAAGAAGTTCGGCCGGTGCGAAAAGACCGAAAAGGTTTTTTCGAGTTATCTCGCTTAAAAGTGTTACAAGGTAGGAATATTTTTGCATAAATGGACGTATCTCGACGTTTTACGTCGGGATTAAGCGTTTATATGGTCGCTGGAACGATTTCTAGAAACGGAACTATGCGACGGGACGTTGGGACTTTGAAGAAGTTCGGCCGGTGCGAAAAGACCGAAAAGGTTTTTTCGAGTTATCTCGCATAAAAGTGTTATAAGGTAGGAATATTTTTGCATAAATCGACGTATCTCGACGTTTTACGTCGGGATTAAGCGTTTATTTGGTCGCTGGAACTTTTTCTAGAAACGGAACTATGCGACGGGACGTTGGGACTTTGACGAAGTTCGGCCGGTGCGAAAAGACCGAAAAGGTTTTTTTCGAGTTATCTCGCTTAAAAGTGTTACAAGGTAGGAATATTTTTGCATAAATGGACGTCTCTCGACGTTTTACGTCGGGATTAAGCGTTTATATGGTCGCTGGAACGTTTTCTAGAAACGGAACTATGCGACGGGACGTTGGGACTTTGAAGAAGTTCGGCCGGTGCGAAAAGACCGAAAAGGTTTTTTCGAGTTATCTCGCTTAAAAGTGTTAGAAGGTAGGAATATTTTTGCATAAATCGACGTATCTCGACGTTTTACGTCGGGATTAAGCGTTTATGTCGTCCCCAAGACCTTCTACAAAGTGTCGATATTTTCGTTGGGACTTGGAAAAATTTCCGTATCGAACACGTTTTTTCGAGTCATCTCGCTTAAAAGTGTTACAAGGTAGGAATATTTTTGCATAAATCGACGTATCTCGACGTTTTACGTCGGGATTAAACGTTTATCTTGTCGCTGGAACGTTTTCTAGAAACGGAACTATGCGACGGGACGTTGGGCTTTGAAGAAGTTCGGCCGGTGCGAAAAGACCGAAAAGGTTTTTTTCGAGTTATCTCGCTTAAAAGTGTTACAAGGTAGGAATATTTTTGCATAAATGGACGTATCTCGACGTTTTACGTCGGGATTAAGCGTTTATATGGTCGCTGGAACGTTTTCTAGAAACGGAACTATGCGACGGGACGTTGGGACTTTGAAGAAGTTCGGCCGGTGCGAAAAGACCGAAAAGGTTTTTTCGAGTTATCTCGCTTAAAAGTGTTATAAGGTAGGAATATTTTTGCATAAATCGACGTATCTCGACGTTTTACGTCGGGATTAAGCGTTTATTTGGTCGCTGGAACTTTTTCTAGAAACGGAACTATGCGACGGGACGTTGGGACTTTGAAGAAGTTCGGCCGGTGCGAAAAGACCGAAAAGGTTTTTTCGAGTTATCTCGCTTAAAAGTGTTACAAGGGTAGGAATATTTTTGCATAAATGGACGTATCTCGACGTTTTACGTCGGGATTAAGCGTTTATATGGTCGCTGGAACGATTTCTAGAAACGGAACTATGCGACGGGACGTTGGGACTTTGAAGAAGTTCGGCCGGTGCGAAAAGACCGAAAAGGTTTTTTCGAGTTATCTCGCTTAAAAGTGTTACAAGGTAGGAATATTTTTGCATAAATCGACGTATCTCGACGTTTTACGTCGGGATTAAGCGTTTATATGGTCGCTGGAACGTTTTCTAGAAACGGAACTATGCGACGGGACGTTGGGACTTTGAAGAAGTTCGGCCGGTGCGAAAAGACTGAAAAGGTTTTTTCGAGTTATCTCGCTTAAAAGTGTTACAAGGTAGGAATATTTTTGCATAAATCGACGTATCTCGACGTTTTACGTCGGGATTAAGCGTTTATGTCGTCCCCAAGACCTTCTACAAAGTGTCGATATTTTCGTTGGGACTTGGAAAAATTTCCGTATCGAACACGTTTTTTTCGAGTCATCTCGCTTAAAAGTGTTACAAGGTAGGAATATTTTTGCATAAATCGACGTATCTCGACGTTTTACGTCGGGATTAAACGTTTATCTTGTCGCTGGAACGTTTTCTAGAAACGGAACTATGCGACGGGACGTTGGGACTTTGAAGAAGTTCGGCCAGTGCGAAAAGACCGAAAAGGTTTTTTCGAGTTATCTCGCTTAAAAGTGTTACAAGGTAGGAATATTTTTGCATAAATGGACGTATCTCGACGTTTTACGTCGGGATTAAGCGTTTATTTGGT